>NW_020943829.1:49560-50196 GCF_900497805.2 Vombatus ursinus | reverse complement strand
TCTCTCTCTCTCCCCTCCCCCTCCTATCCCTCCTCCCCTCCTCTTCTCCCTCCCTCTCTCCCTCCTTTCTCACTCCCCTCCCCTTTCCCTCACTTTCCCTCTCTCCCTCACCTCTCTCCCTCCCTCCTCCTGTCCCCACCCCTCTCCGCCTTCTCACCCTCTTCTCCCTCCCTCTCTCCCTCCTCTCCCTTATCTCTCCCTCTTCTACCTCCCTGTTCTCCCTCATCCCCCCTCCCTCTTTCTCTTCCTCCTCTCCCTCCCTCGTATCGCCCTCCTTATCCCTCCCCTCCTTTCTATCCCTAATCTTCTTCCCCTCTCTCCCCATTTTCCTTCTTCTCCTTCCCCTCCCCTCTCCTCTCCTCCTCTCTCCCCCCCCGCCCTCCTGTCCCCTCTCCCCTCTCTCCATCTCTCCTTCCCCTCTCTCCCTACGCCTTTCTCTCCCTCCTCTGCCCCCTCCTCTCCCCATCTCTCCCTCTTCTCCCTCCCTCTCTCTCCTCTCCTGCTTCTCCTTCCTTCTCTCCCTCCTATCCCCCCTCCTCTCCCAAACACCCTCCCTCCTTTCCCTTTTCCTCCCTCATCTCCCTCATCTCGCCCTCCTTTTCCCTCCCCCCTTTCTGTCCTCATTCTTTCCCTCCT
>NW_020943829.1:45008-49460 GCF_900497805.2 Vombatus ursinus | reverse complement strand
CTCTCCCTCTTCTCACTCCCTTCCTTCTTCTCCCCCATCTTCTCCCCATCCGTCTTTCCCTCTTCTCCTTCCACCTCCCTTTCTCCCTCCTCTCCGTCTTCTCCCTCTCCTTCATTTCCCCCATCTCTCCCTCTTCTTCCTCCCTGTTCTTCCTCCTCTCCCTCCCCTTCCCTTCTTTCCCTTCTCCTCTTCCCTCATCTTCCTCGTCTTCCCCTCTTCTCCCCCTTCCTCCTCCCCTTTCCATTCTCTACCCCCTCTCTCCCTCATCTCCCCCATGTACCTCTCCCCTCTCTCTCCCTCTGTTCCTCCTCTCCCCCTCCCTTCCTCCTCTCCCCTCCCCTCACTCTTCTCTCCTCTCCCCCTTTCCTATCCCTTCCCTCCTCTTCTCACCCCCATGCTCTCTCTTTCTTCCTCTTTCTCCAACTCCCCCTGACTACCCTCTTTCCTCCCTCCCCTCCATCATCTCCTTTGCTCTCCCCCTCCCTACCTTTCTCTTTTTAAACACAGCTTATAGAAGTTGCTTAAGGGTAAGAGCAGGTATTAAACAGGCTCAGGGTCCTGACCCTCAGCCTTTTGTCCCTGGGAGGGGGGATCAGCAGTGACACAAGGGTGAGTAAGAGTCACCAGAGACCCCCTTAGGTGAGTAAGGAATGTGAGGCCTTAAGCTTCTACCTGGGGATTTCCAAGGTTCCCTCTGTCCTCTCTACACCTAGTTGCCCATGTTCAGACCAGGTAGTTCAGACCAGGGTAGGGGTATCCCTCCAGAATTGGTGTTTTTTTTTAATTCTTTGCTCTATAATTCATCCATTCAGGAATTCTGGGGAGGTTTTGTCATTATCCTGGTTGTGGAGTTGGGAGGAAGAGAGAGGGCCCTCCTCCACCCTCCATGAGCAAGAGCAGGATATATCAGATGACTGGCAGGAGTGTAAACAGCTTCTACAGGAGGTGGTGGGGCGCACCTGGGAGGGCAACAGGGGCAGGGTTCATGGGCAAAGTTTTGGCAATGGTGGTCATACTAAAGGTGTTACAGGAGGTGAGGGAAAAGGGGAGGCTCAGGGTAGGGAGTGCAGAATGGCCAAGCTTGAGGGATGGGGGAGGATTCAGTGGGGACTAAGGAAGCCTGAATACACCTTGCCCAGACTTCCTCCCCTCCCCTCCCTGGTGCCATAGTCCCAGGTACAGATGATCCTTGACTTTGAGGTGCCGTGTTCCAAAAGCTCAGCCACCATATGCATGTACTGAACACTCACGGTTTGCCAGTCTCTGTGTTAGCTGCTGGGGGGCCAAGGAAGAGGAAAAGGAGGAGATACTTACCCTAAGTGGACTCCTGTTATGAAGGAGGATGGGGGGACAACCTGTAAATCAATATCTGTGTGTACTCCTGTTGTGTCTCTATAGATATCTGTATGGTGCAGTGTGGTGTGGGATGTGATTCCAGGGGAGATGAAGGCACTAATATGCAGGGGCAACTGGGCATTCCTCTTTTTAAGGAAGGTAATACTTGAGTGGAAAAATGAAGTCAGAGAAAGACTGTGCAGTTTCCTGCCCATCATGTAGCCCAACCAAACCATTTCCCTATACCTTGATGACTAGCCACCCCACTCCCCAATGCCTAACCTCAGCTGGCAACTTAAGGGATGGGGGAGTGAGATTAGGGGTACCATTGCTTTCTGTATCTAAGAATTGACCATGAAACTTCCTTGATGAGAAGAAGAAAGTCCTGGCTATAAGGGAAAGGCCCCTTTCCCAGCTGTTCCATGGATTATGTAGAGTTCCTTTCAAACTGTGTTTTAAGAAGGAGAGAACAGCAATCTTGAGATTGTCTTTCAGTCATATTTTTCCAAAAAAATGATCCTGCCAAGGAAATTAGCAAAGAGGAAGACTTTGGGTTTTGTCATTTCAGGATACATTAAGGTCAACCCAACTTGTACATCTCTGTTCCTATTGAGATAGGTTAAGATTGTTTTCTGGTTATCATCTAAGATACAGGGGACCAAACCAAGTTTGAACCAGGTGGGCAATACCAGAAAGAGCCCCTATGTCAATCCAATACAGACGTTGTTCAACATTTGGATTGGTGACCAGATTGGGAGTATGGAGTCAAGGGATGATATTGATTATGATGTGAATGTTTGTATGTATGTATGTATGTATGTATGTATGTAGCTTATGCAACTGGGCCTCCTTTCTGACACTTTTCTTCCCAGGTGATTTAAGGAAACCGTCTTTGCCCAGTGGCTGCAGCAGCCAAACAGCCTGGTGATCTAGGCCTCTTTTGTGAAGCTTTGTTGAGAACCAAGCTCACCCAAAGGGATGTCCAAGTGGAGCCCTCTTCCTGGGCATCTCAGGGATGCCCTCCATGTCCACTGGTTGATCAGTCTTCCTAGGGTCATCTCCCACAGGATCAGCTTGCACATCACCTGTAGGAGAAATTCTTCAGGCCATACAGGCTGCCACACCTCTGGATAGAGAAACAGTGATTCAAGATGGACCAGGGCAATGAGAACCTCTGTCCAAATCAGTGCAGAAGAATCACAGCAGAGGAGGGTGGATTTTCATCCAGACCATCATACCTGAAACCACCCATAGCCCTCATTATAATAGGGAAAAACCATCCTGGGGAATTCAGGCTTCAAGGGGACAACGGGTTCTGTGGGGATTGGGGAGGGTGGAGGCCTACAGCCCTGACTTCTCAGATTGTCTGTGTCCAGGACTAAGTCCAGCTTGGGCTGTAGCCTCCCTGGAGATCTCCCTCAGGAATTGTAACCTGTTTGCCCCTACCTAACAATGGACCTTACTCACTAAAATTCCATGACAGCTTTGGCCCATGATGTCAGGTCCAGGGATGAGACTTTTAAAAAAAAATATTCACCTTTGATTTCTTGTGGGGTGAGAAAGTTGATTCTTTGTTTTTACTGTAATTTTTTTTAATCCCAAACAGGAAGTCTGAAGGGAACCTTATTTGCTTACATTATATGTTATCATTCAAAAACAATAGCAGAAAGCATTTTCAGGGGAACAACTGAAGCAAAAAGGGGAAGAATTATAATTCACATTTTCATAAACTTTACCAGACTTTGCCTCTAATAACCAGTATCTTGATATCTTTGTCAACCACAAGCACCTGAATTCCACTGCACCCTTTCAGGGTTCCTTGAGTCCCTGGTGGGGTAGGGTGAGATTAACTTTCCCTTTTCACCCAAACAGACCTTTCTACTGCTCTTCAGAGAGTGCAATGTGTTCTGAGGTTTAAAGGGCAGAGTTGAGCTCAATTAGGTCATGGGCCAGGAATTAGACACCTCCAAAGCCTACCCCCCAGCACTTCCAAGGGAGGGTGTCTATTTCTAGGCAGGCCCCCTGCTGCTCTGGAAGCTCCCTTCCTGCCCAGGCTACTCCCAGTTTTGCTTCTTGTCCTTGGGTTGGTGACAAGCAGGTACGAGGAATCATTAATTAATTTATTAAATTATGTCTTTTATTTACAGCCTCTGCTAGTAGAATATGGAGAAGGTCAGGTGTTTGAGCATGTTCAAAGTCTTGAAATTCAATTTTCTGTCCCTAAGAAGGGGTGGATGGAGAGAAATCTTTAGACACAACGGTGGCTAGGAGTGGGCAGGGACCTACTGTGGTGAGGGTGGAAGGTGAGACCTTGAGCTTCCATCTGGCATTTTCTGCCTGAACTTGACCTCTGTCCCGGGTCTACCCACTTTTTTATATCCAGATCCCTAGGTTGAAAGAGGAGGGAAGTGGCAGGCAGGTGACCCTTGGGCATTGATGTGTTTCTGGATTTTTTATTCTCCTCTTTTATTTATTCTGTTAGGAATTTTGGGAAGACTTTGTTGTCTTCTGGGTTGGGAAGGTATGGGGTTGGGCCATCATGGGCTACATGGCAGGAGTGTGAATGGATGCCATGACCGGCTGCTCTGTGCCTCAGGTAGGAGACCTGGGAGGGGAGAGCAGGAGTGAGATGGTGGTGAGAGTGTACTTAGCCTGAGGGCTCTGGAAGAAGCCCATGGAATTGCTGACTTAGAGTGCAGGTGCTCAGGGTAAGGAGGGCAGAACAGGCAGTTTGACATGGAGGCAGTGAGGAAGAGGAAAGACTAAAGACACCTTGCTCCCTTTTTCTGCCTCAGCATGCTGCCACAAATCTATTTTATTAAATATTTATTTTGCCTTAATGTGTTTTCTTAGAGAGCAAGCCTGTAGCAACTGGACTGTTCCCAGAGAGAGTGTCTCCTGCCACAAGTATCTTTTCCTCTGAGTGTTTTGAGACTAGATGTGCTTCCCCAGACAGCAAGCCTGTAGTAACTGGAATGTTCTCAGAGAGAGTGTCTCCCACCACAAATCATTTCCCCTGTGTAATATATAGTTGTGTTGACTTTTTCCCATCCTAAAACAAAAAATACCATTTGTCCTATGGCATGGCTCTCATCGAGGAAGAGGAGAGGAAGGGAT
>NW_020943829.1:0-25008 GCF_900497805.2 Vombatus ursinus | reverse complement strand
TTAAACAGGCTCAGGGTCCTGACCCTCAACCTTCTGTCCCTGGGAGGGGGGATCAGCAGTGTCACAAGGGTGACTAAGAGTCACCAGAGGCCCCATTAGGTGAGTAAAGAATGTGAGACCTTGAGCTTCTACCTGGCGATTTCCAAGGTTGCCTCTGTCTTCTGTACACCTCGTTGCCATGTTCAGACCAGTTAGTTTAAAGGAGGTGGGGTAGGGGTGTCCCTCCAGAATCGGTGTTCATTTTTTTTAAAATTTTTCTCTAATTCATTCTGTCAGGAATTCTGGGGAGGTTTTGTCTTTATCCTGGGTGTGGAGGTGGGAGGCAGAGAGAGGTCCCCCCTCCACCCTCCATCAGCAAGTGCAGGATAGATCAGATGCCCAGCGGGAGTGTAAACAGCTTCTACAGGAGGTGGTGGGGTGCACCTGGAAGGGCAACATGGGAAGAGGTCAGTGGCAAAGTGCTGGTGATGGTGGTAATATTAAAGGTGTTACAGCAGGTTAGGGAAAAGGGGAGGCTCAGGGTAGGGAGGGCATAATGGCCAACCTAGAAGGGTGGGGGAGGATTCAGTGGGGACTAAGGAATCTTGAATACACCTTGCCCAGACTTCCTCCCCTCCCCTCCCTGTTGCCACAGTCCCAAGTATAGATGATCCTTGACTTTGAGGTGCCATGTCCAAAAGAACAGCCACCATATGCATGTACTGAGCACTCATGGTTTGTCAGTCTCTGTGTGAGCTGCTGGGGGGCCAAGGAAGAGGAAAAGGAGGAGATACTTACCCTAAGTGGACTCCCATTATGAAGGAGGATGGGGGGACAACCTGTAAATCAATACCTGTGCGTAGACCTGTTGTGTCTCTATAGATGGCAGTATGGTGCAGTATGGTGTGGGATGTGATCCCAGGGGAGAAGAAGGCACTGATATGCAGGGGCACCTGGGCATTCCTCCTGTTTCAGGAAGGTAGTACTTGAATGGAAACATGAATTCAGAGAAAGACTGTGCAGCTTCCTGCCCATCATGTAGCCCAACCGAACCATTTCCCTATACCTTGAGGACTTGCCACCCCACTCCCCAGGACCTAACTTGAACAGGCAACTTAAGGGATGGGGGAGAGAGAGTGGAGGTACCATTGCTTTCTGCATCTAAGAATTGAGAATTAAACTTCCTTGATGAGGAGAAGAAAGTGCTGATTATAAGGAAAAGGCCCCTTTCCCAGCTGTTCCATGGATTATATAGAGTTCCTTTTAAACTGTGTTTTAAGAAGGGGAGAACAGCCATCTTGAGATTGTCTTTCAGTCATATTTTTCCCAAAAAAAATAATCTTCCCAAGGAAATCAGCAAAGAGGAAGACGTTGGGATTTGGCATTTCAGACTGTGTTAGAGTCAACCCAACTTGCACATCCCTGTTCCTACTGAGATAAGTTGGGATTGTGTTCTGGTTATCATCTAAGATCCAGGGGACTTTGCAAACCAAGTTTGAACCAGGTGGGCAACAAGAGAAAGAGCCCCTATGTCAACCCAATATAGACGTTGTTCAACATTTGGTTGGGTGACCAGATTGAGAGTGTGGAGTCAAGGGATGATATTGATTATGATGTGAACATATGTATGTATGTATGTATGTATGTATGTATGTAGCTTATACACCTGGGCCTCCTTTCTGCCACTCTTCTTCCAAGGTGCTTTAAGGAAACCATCTTTGACCAGTGGCTGCAGCAGCCAAACAGCCTGGTGATCTAGGCCTCTTTTGTGAAGCTTTGATGAGAACCAAGCTCACCCAAAGGGAAGGCCATGTGAAGCTGTCTTCCTAGGCATCTCAGGGATGCCCTCCATGTCCACTGGTTGGTCAGTCTTCTTGGGATCATCTCCCACAGGATCAACCTGCACATCACCAGTAGGAGAAAGCCTTCAGGCCATACAGGCTGCGATACCACTGGTTAGAGAAACAGTGATTCAGGATGGACCAGGGCAATGAGAACCTCTGTCCAAATCAGTGCAGAAGAATCACAGCAGAGGAGGGTGGATTTTCATCCAGAGCATCATACCTGGAACCACCCATAGCCCTCACGATAACAGGGAAAAACTGTCTTGGGGGACTCAGGCTTCAAGGGGACAGCAGGTTCTGTGGGGGTTGGGGAGGGTGGATGCCTACAGCCCAGACTTCTCAGATTGTCTGTGTTCAGGACTAAGTCCAGCTTGGACTGTAGCCTCCCTGGAGATCTCCCTCAGGAATTGTGACCTGTGTGGCCTCACCTAACAATGGGCCTTGCTCACCAAAATTCCATGACAGCATTGGCCCATTGTGTCCAGTCCAAGGATGAGACTTTTAAAAAAAATTCCCCTTTGATTTCTTGTGGGGTGAAATAATTTTTTTTACTAAATTGTTCTTAACCCCAAACAATAAGCCTCAAATAAATTGTGTATGTCTCCATATGTCGTCATAAAAAAAATCAGCAGAAAGACGATATTTAGGGAAAGGACTCAAACCAAAGGGAATGGAAATTCAATTTAAGTCTGAATATATTTTACTAGCCTTTGCCTAAGATAACCATGATTTCAAGTTCAGTGCCATCCGCAAGTCTCTGATTTCCACTCTCTCTTTTAAGGAATTCTGGAGTCCCTGGTGGGGTAGAATGAGAGGGCTTTCCCTTTTCCCCCAACCAGGCCTTTCTTCTGCCCTTGCAAAAAGTGTAATGGTTTGTGTGGGTTTACTGGGCAGAACTGAGCTCTGTCAGGTCCTCTGCCCAGGAATTACCCACCTCCCCAGAAGCTCTCCCCACCCTTCACCCCTCCCCAGGGAAACTGTGTTAAGCTTGGAGTATGTCAAGTTCCAGTGAGACCCCCTGCTGTGCAGGACACTGACTACTCTGATGTAGAAAATGTCCCCCTCTGAGTCCATCCTGCCCAGCTTGGTTCCAGGTTTTGGTTTTGTGCTTAGGGTGTGGTAAGCTGGACCATGGGAATTGATCCTTCTTTTTCTCCTTACTCTCCAATCTACTTTCCTTCTCTCTCTCTCTCTGTCTCTCTCTCTGTCTCTCTCTCTGTCTCTCTCTCTCTGTCTCTCTCTGTCTCTCTCTCTCTCTCTCTCTCTCTCTCTGTCTCTCTCTCTCTTCCTCTCTCTGTCTCTCTGTCTCTCTGTCTCTCTGTCTGTCTGTCTGTCTGTCTCTCTCTGTCTCTCTCTCTCTCTTATTTCTATCACCATGTTTCTTTTTCATACATCTTATAACAGGGGATTAAGGGTTGAAAAGCCCTAGATTTAGGCGATGTCAGTGTTCTGACCCTTAACTTTCTGTCCTGGGATACTGTGGGAATCAGCAGATACGTAAGTGTGGCTGTGAGCCAGGCAGAGTGCCCATTCTTTCATTATGTCATGTTAGATCTTAAATCCTGTGTTTCTGGATTTGGATCTCCTCTTCAATTCATTGTTTCAGGAATTTTGTAAAGCCTTTGTTTTTTCCAGGCTGTGGAGGTGTGGCAGGAAAGATCGGGGGCATTTAGAGAGATTCTTGGCCTCCTCTCCCACTCGTGAGCAGGTATAGAATAGACTACATGCCTGGTGGGAGTGAGAATGGCTTCTACAGGAGGTGGGGTTCTGGTGCAGGCAGGAGACGGTGGGGACAAAGTGTTTGGGGTGGTGGTGGTTCTGAATGTGTCCTATGTTGTCATGTTGTGGGGAGAAGGAAGGGGCAAAGGCTAGGTAGGGCAGAATGGCCAAAGAGTGATGTGGGTGGATTCACTGAGGATGAAGGAAGGCTCAATACCCCTTGCCCAGACTTCCTCCCCTCTCCTCCTGATTGCCACAATCCCACATACAGTCCATCCTTGACTTTGACTTATTATGTCCTGCAAGTACTGAGACCACAAGCATGTACTGGGCACTCATTCTGTGCCAGTTCCTATATTAAATGTTGGGGAGCCGAAAGATTGGCTAACTGCACTAAGGGCCTCTCAATCTAAAGAGTGATGGAGGAGGATATCTGTGTGTATACCTGGTATGTCTCTAAAGATGTCAGCCTGATGTGGGAGGCCATCTCAGGGGAGAAGAAAGCACTCACATGGAGGGGCCTCTTGGCATTCCACCTGTTTGAGAAAGGTAGTACCTGAGTGTAAACATGAAGTCAGAGAAAGACTGTGCAGGTTCCTCCTCATCATGTAGCCCAACCCAACCATCTCTATTCCCTGCCTACAGCACCCAGATAGTGATAACAATTTCAGACTCGGGGAGTGGGAGTGGAAGTGGAAGTGGGAGAGCTGTGATTACTTTCTGAATCTGAGAAATGAACGCAAATTTTCTGGGAGAATAGAACAAAGTGTTGGTCCTGAGGGCTAATGCTTTCTCCCAACTGCTCCATGGACCATGGAAGTCTGTAAAAGGTGGGTGTGTGGGGAGAGGAAGGGGATGACCTGGGTCTTGGGAGTGGAGAGCAGGAGTGAGATGGTTGTGAGAGTGTACTTAGCTTGAGGGCTCTGGAAGAAGCACATGGAATTGGTGATTTAGAGTTCAGGTGCTCAGAGTGAGGAGGGCAGAAGAGCAAGTTTGGCATGGAGGCAGTGAGGAAGAGGAAAGACTAAAGACACCTTGTTCCCTTTTTCTTGCCTCAGCATGCTGCCAGAAATCCTGGCGCAGCTTATCTATCACTTTGAGGTGCCATATCCTATAAGCATTTACTCGAGTACCACCATATACCAGTCCCTATGCTGGGCACTAGGCAGCCCAGTTATCCACAAAACCTTGTTCCCTGCCCTCAGGGAGCTCGTTGTCTAGAAGAGGAGGAGAAGGCAACCTGTTAAAAAAATTAGGTTTCTATGTGACCTATGAGAGAAATTATTATTTTCTCTTATATTAATAACCTATTATTGATTAGAACCCAGGCTTTTTCTATTTCCTCAATCGGGGATGAGCTCTTGTAAGTCAGTCACTCAGTCACTCTCTGAAGGACATTTCTGATAGATGGGATTGTCCAAATCCTAAGGGACAATCAGGGATGCTCCTCCATCTTGAGTGGGACTCCTTGCAAGTAGGAGACCTTACTTGGGTTTAGATGGTAAACAGCATCTAATCTAGGTGAATTCCAGCCCTAGAGCATTAAGTTCATGCCCTTGCAACATCCCTACCTCCTCTGCATTGTGATGGAGGGTAATGTTACGTAGTTCATGAAAGAAAAAACCAACCAGAGGCATCTGAGTAGAGATGGATTCCCCTGTCCAGATTACTGGAGGTGGCTGAGTCTCATGAAAAACCCAAGTTCTCAGCAGGAGGAGCTGAAGGCTTTCGGCTCACCTCCTCATATGAAAGTCTACACCCTCATTAATTGACCACCAATCAGGGTTGATTTTCACCTTTCAGGGGCACCCATCCCTTTTCCAAAGGTATTTAGCATTCAGTGATCTCCATGGTTTTGTCTTTGGTTACTAATTATCAATTTATTAATTGATTCAATTCATTAATTATCAGCTAGCCAAATTAATAAATTGATTATTAATTACCCAGAAACTTTTTGCTTAGGCTTTTCATTCAACTTACCTAAGTGAGATGATAAGAGAAGTATCTTAGAAGGGAAGAAGGCCCTAACTTCTGGGGGACACCTGGACAGTTATCCAGCTTCAAGAAGGTGGTACTCAAGTGGAAACATGAAGGAAGGCAGACAATGACTCTGCTGCTTCTTATATCATAGCATCCTATAGCCCATCTCCCACATCCTCACCCCTCCTCACACACCCCCAACACTGCCAGTCCTGTATACTTGCCCTTTTGCGCCTGGGAGGAGGGGACTGGAAACACTTTTTCCATCTGCAAAGGGGACTTGTGGTTGCCGAGGGAATCAGAAGGGAAAGAGCAAAAGTACATCCTGGACTGAGCAACCCTAGAGTGGGCTGGCTCTGGACTCCCAGGGGATGGGGGGGATGAGGATGGCTTTTGGTGTGGGAGAATTGGGAAGGTCAGGAGGAGAGAAGAAAGGTGTGCCTGGAGTGGCTGAGCTCAGCACATCCTTAGAGCACCCAGTACATGTGGACTCTATGAAAAACCACAAGAAAGGCCTGGCAAGGAGAGCAGACCCTCCTGCACAGAGACCTTGCCCAGCAAATCCTCACCCCTCAAGCGGGGCAAAGAGGAGAGAAATGGAGTTGGAGAGTGGGGATAACAGTGATCTCCATATCACAGGCTAGCATCAGTCAACTATTTTGACATTTAAAACACATGCATTTTTCACTATAAGTCATTTTCCTAAAAATCCTCTTTGTGGTATCTAATATTTACTCATTTGGGGGGTATAAATATATATGTCCATCAATCAAAAGTTTTAAAGCCTCTCCTTCAAGCTGAAATCAGTGTCCAGTGACATCATGGATTATTGGCAAGTCAGGCCTATTGTTGGGTCGGGACAGGTCACAATTACTGAGGGAGGTCTAGAGAGGAGGCTTGAGGCCAGGCTGCCTTTGAGCCAGGACACAGATATAGCCAAAAGTCAGACCTGTTTACTGGCCCCAACTAATCTCAGCAGGACTTAATGTCCCTAGGAAACCTGAGTTCTCAGGGATAGCATACTCTCTTCAAGAGTGAGGTCTGCTGGTTGACCTACATGGGATACCTTGGATGAAAATCCTTTTTCTTCTGCTATGCTTCTTGGTAGCTGAATTGGACCCAGGGTCCTGCTCCACCTGTTCCGTCATGAAGGCTTCTTTTCAATCAGAGTAATTCAAGCCTGTACTCATATAGGCCACACACCCAGAAAAATAATCCTAAAATCATTCTCCCAGGGATGAGTGCCCAGAGGACCCCGTGAGAAGAGGCTGCAGTACCGAGAACCTGTGGGTGGTCCAACTAGTGGGCCAAGAGGATTTCCAGGAGGAGCCAGTGAAGAGGACTCCAGCAGCCACCCCTTTGGGGTGGCTGAGTGCTCACCAGCCCTTCAGAAAAGAGGCCCCCACACACAGCATGCTAGTAGCTATCACTTTGATGAAACAGAGGTTCCCCCAACTGCCAGATTTCATAATTATCCTTGGGACACTTGCTGAGACCAAGTCAAGGGCATTTCTTTATCACTCCCCATTCTACAGCTCTGAGATAGGTGCCTCTTTATTCTGATCATCAAATAAAGTGAGTGAAAAGGCTCTGACAGTGGAGTGTCCTTATTGAATGAATGAATAAAACATGTATTAATAACTCTGTGTGCAAAGCTAGGTTACAATAACTGGGGATACAGAGGGAAAAGTAAGTCTGCCTTGCTCTCAAAAATGTAATTCTCTTTGGAGAGATGACACCAAGGAATGGTTTTAACTTCATTGCAGATGAAGAGGTCCAGTGGCCTTTAGGGCACAGCAGAAAAGAAGATTATGCCTTTTAAAGTCATTTCTACTGATTAGTTTTTTTTTTCTGAGTTGCTAACCATTTGATATTACCTAAGATTGTGGGAATCAAAACTTCCTTTACTGGGTCATTAGTGGCTGTGTCAGAAACACCTGCAGGAGCCATGGCCAGGCTGCATTTCCACAGGGGTTGCTTGCCAGTATGATGTCTAAGGACCCTGAGTTGCTCCCGGCCCCAGGTCCAGGTCATTCTCGATCTGGGTCTGAGGGGAGATGGTGTCAATGTGGTGGTTTTGGCCCGAACTGCTGGGCATATGCTGACTGTTCTGTCCCTCCAGGGGGCCTCCCTGTTTCATCTGAACTGTGAGTGGCAGTTGGTGGGGATGGCAGGATTCCTCTCCATGGGAGTTGTTTCTCTAGAAGATGACTGTCATGTCTGGTCTGGAAGCTTGACAGGTGATCTGGGGAACAGCTGCCATTCTACAGGACACTTCAGTTTATGTTTGTGTTGGTAGCGGCTTGTTAGGAGTTTTTACTGGTGATAGTAAGGAAGATCAGTTCTCCCTTTAATGTTGCCTGGTGGGAGAGGGAATGGTCTAGAATCAGTCCAGCACTGTCTGTCTGTCTATCACCCTCCCAGGCTGAACACAGCCTAAGGCCCAGAAGGTGAGATTCTAACAGGGACCTGGAAGAAGTCAGGGAAACCAGGAGTCAGATGTGAGAAGGAAGAGCTTTGCAGGGAAGAGGGACAGCCAGTGGAAATTGCCTAGAGTTGGGAGATGGAGTGTCTTGTGCAAAGACCAGGCAGCAGGAGGGTGTCACTGGATCCCAGACTATCTGGAGGGAGAGTGTAGGGTGTAGGAAAAATGCAGAGATGGGAGCAGGTTGAGATAGGTTATGAGTGACAAAAAGGACTTTATATTTGAGCCTTTAGGTGATAGGGAGCCACTGGAATATATTGAGTGCGGGACTGAGTGGTGACATGGTCAGACGTGTGTGTTACAGAGATCCCTTTGACAGGAGTGTGGAGGATGGACTACAGTGGGCAGAGACTTGTGGCAGGAAGACCAACCAATACCCATTGTAGTAGTCTAGGCATGAGGTGCTGAAGGATGGCTACCCTGCAGTTTATTCAGGTGTATAAAGGATAAGTACTTATCAAATGGATTAGACAGAGGTCAGGGATCAGAGTAATTGGTGAATCATGCAGAAAGAGAGATTTAGAACTGATGTCAGAAATACCCATCTCAGATTGATTACAAGAATCCCAAAGTATAATGAAGCCTAGGCTACCTTCTATCCCCCCCTCAGGTTGCTTTGCTTCTTGAGCTAGTATGGCTTGCCTGCCCCGTGAAGGGCAACTGGTTGGAATTTTAGGGATGTTGACTGGTCCCTTCTCTGCAGGAGTTCTTTACCCAACTGCTGGTTGTGAGAGATGGGCTGGAAGCAGGCTGGAGGCTCCACAGAATGCTGCCACTCCAAGGACTCTTGAGTGCTGTTTTTGTGTGTATTGGTGAGAACTGGTCAGCACTTGGTACTGGCAGTGATGAAAGAGGTGAACTTTGTTTTTCCAATGATTTCTCCTTTCCATGATGTCTGTGCAGGCTGGGCTTGAAGCAGGTCTGGAGGCCTCATGGAGCCTGTTATTTCTAAGCCTCCGGGATTCAGGACATGGCTCTGTCTTCATCTGGGTCTGTGGGGAGATGCTGGACAAGGTGGTGGTGATGTAGTGACTTGTCTGGCACATGCTGTCCCCATCTCTCCCTCAATTTCCTTTCAAAGGCAATTGCCACTACTGTCTAAAACAGTTAGCAGACGTCCTGAAGCAATCAGAGCATGTCCTGAATGACAATTACCAGGTACTACTTCTATGATCTGCAAAATAGTCACTGAGAGTTTTGTTATGGCAACTCCATATTCACAAGTTCTCGTCCTATTTGCATTTTCATGCTGTTTTTGACTTTGCCTTTAGATTTCAAATTGGTGGAAGCTATTGATTACATAACTACCTCAAACTCATCATATATTCAAAGAGAACTCTGTACTGCCGGCCATGAATGAATGAATGAATAAATGGATCAATGAATGAAAAAGTACTTGGTAAGCACTTACTATGTGCAAAGCACTGTACTAAGCACTGTACTACATATCCCCATTGGTAATCCCCATTTCCACTTTCTGCACCCCATAAATCCATGTTCATGTATTCAATGTTATTTTCCCAAAGGGTGTCTAATTTGGTGGAACGGCCCTTTGTGATTCAAAGGGAAAGAAGGGAAATTAGAAAGAGAACAAAGCCAGCCCATCTAGTTCTGGAACTTGCCCCAGGGTTGTTATTCCTCCAATTTTTCACCCTTCCTCATCCATCCCGCACTGCTCTTCTGCACAGATTAACATTATGCTGAACATTTAGTAGGTACTCAACAAATGGTTTCTGCTCTAAAGCAATTTGACTTAAAATCCAATAAACAAGGAACTGCCTAAGTCAAACATTGTTGATTGACAACTGTGATCTTCCTCAAATTTTTTGAGCATAGGAATGGTTTTCCCAATTCTCCCAATTCCTTAACGTGTATAACTGGTATGATTTTTCTTCTTTCTGACTCTATCAAACAAGAAAAGTTTTGGCCCTGCATTCCGGAGGAGGCTTCCTTTGTATAGAATCAGTCTATCCAGAAGTCTCTGAGTATCTCTCTTGAGCCAGGCCATTAGAGGAGGCTTGAGTGCTAGCAGTCTCTTAATTCAAGGTCAGTGATGGGATGAAATGAGGTACTGGGAATTTATTGGACAGGTTACAGTAGCAGGTTTGCTTTGGGTTAACACAGCACAGAAATATAACAACAACATAGTGACACAGCTCCTCTGGACACAGCTCGTCTTGTCTCTATAGAAAATGACATCTGGTTATCAGAGCAGGGTGCCAAGGAAGACTATGAGGGCTTGAGTGACCTTCAGAAATCCACCAAGTTTGAGGGATCCTGACTGCCCATCGGTGGGACTTTTCATGCCCTTAGGGGACCAGGAAGCTACATCAGAAGAAACAGCAGACATTCAGGTTCCATTCAAGCAACAGACATTTTTAAGCCACTTCCTATGTGCCAGGCTCTGTGCTACACTGAAAATATGAGCAATTGTAAGACAGTCCCTGCCTCTCAAGGAGCTCACAGGCTGATAGGGGAGTCAACAGTCAAACAATAGTGAACAAACAAACCACGTACAGGAAAAATTTGTGGGAAAGCGAAAAGCTTCCTACAGATGTTGGGATTTTAGGTGAGACTTGAAGAAAGTCAGAGAAGTCAGGTGGCAGAGATGAGGAGGGAGAATGTTTCAGGTGTATGGGACAGCCACTGAAAGAAAATGGCCAAATTTGGGAGATGGAGAATCTTGTGCTTTGAACAGCAAGGAGACCAGTGTTTCTGGAGTGAAGAGTACATCTTAGAGGTGAGGGGGGTTCAAGTGCATAAGGTGTAAGGAAACCGGAAAGGTGAGGGTGGGTAGTTTATGGAAGGCTTTGAATTCTAGAGTAGATTTTATATTTGATCCTGAGTTGATAGGGAGCCACCGGATTTGATTGAGTAGAAAAGCATGGGTGGGAGGGAGGGCACATTGTCAGACCTGTGTTTTAGGAAGATGATTTTGAGGGCTGAGTGTAGGACAGACTGCAATGGGGATGTGCTGGATATGGAGATTCCAACCAGAAGGCTGTTTCAATAGTCCACTGTGTGAATTGACGAGAGCCTGCTCCAAGGTGGTAGCACTGGCAGGGGAGACAAGAAGGCATATGTGAGAGTTGTTGCAAAGGTAAAATTGAGAGCTCTTGGCAACATGTTGGTTTAGGGAGTGGTGAGAAGGTCAAGAGTGAAGGATGATACTTATGTTGTGGTCCTGGGGGCCTGGGAAGATGGTGGTACCTTCAACAGTAATAAATACTTTTTAAATGCTACAACAGTCCATACTTTTATTTTTATATGTCACAATACAAATATAAGCTATAAGCTGCATTTCTGTCCCACTCTTCCTTTTTAAATTGTTTCTTCTTTGACAGGAAGTAGGAAGTCTTCTAACATGTTTGGAAAGTACCCCTGGGGCAGTTTGAAAAAAGTAAAACTGCAAGCTATCAACAATCATGACAAAATGCTCTAACTTTCTAAAAAGAATGCAAATCAAAAACAATTCTGAAGCATCACTTTACACCCATAAGATTGAGAAAGATGACAAAAGATGAAAATGGTCAAAGTTGGAAGGACTGTGGAAAGATAGGCACACTAATGCACCTTTGGTGGAGCTGTGAATTTGTCCAACGGTTCTGAAAAATGTTTTGTAATTACTCTTAAAAGTCACTAAAACACACATATCTTTGACTCAGTGATACCACTATTAGCTTATAACCCAAGAAGGGGAAAGATAGAGGGAAAGGTCCCATATATACAAAAATATCCATAGCGGCACTCTTTGTAGTAGCAAAGAACTGCAAGCAAACAATACTCATCAATTGAGAAACATCAAATGAACAACATATGGGATATGAAAGCAATAGACTATTACTGGGCTACAAAGATATGAATATGAAGAAGTCAGAAATTTGGAAAGGCTTGTATGTACTAATGGGAGAGGGAAAGTAAGCAGAAACAAGAAAACAATTTACACAACCACCACAATATAAAGAAACACAACACTGATAGACTTGAAAATTGTGATCAATGCATTATGCAACTGTGACTTCATGGGGCTGGTAAAGTATGTTTCCTTTCCTTTGGCAGAGAGATGTTAAACTATAGATGAAGAACGAGGAATAAATTTTAGACATGTCCCACTATGTTGATTTTTCTTTTCACTGTGCTTATTTATCACAGGGGAGGGATACACTGGGGAAGGATGGAGGGATATACGGGGGTGGGGGGTTGAGGGGGAAATCATGGAAAAGTGACAGTGATATAAAAGAGTGCCAACATTTTAAAAAGGGAAGGGCGGGGGGAAACCCATGTATGAGACCCAGCACCATGATGTTCTGGTGAAATAGAACAAAGAATAGAAAACTGAGAAATGGGTTTCTTTATATTCTCTCCACTTTATCTGTCTGGTCTGGGCATTGCTGGGTGGGTGGGCACCATCATGGGATGAGGAAGGGGCCTCATCATTGGAGGGCCAGGCATCATAGGCATGTGGCCTCCCATGGGCATCCTCATGCCAGGAGTTGGCCCCACAGGCATCATTCCAGGAGGGTGGGTCCCATCATGCTAGGGTGAGGAGGTGGGATCATAGACCCTCCTAGTGGAGGAGCAGAGAACAGGTTGGGAGGAATTCTTCCTTGCTGAAACACAGTGGTTGTTTTATCAATCAGACTCTGGGCTTGCTCTTCCATCCATTTTTGATAATAGTCTCTCACATTGTCTCTGTGCTTCTTCCTGCTGCAGTGCATCTTCTTCACAGATAGAGAATCAGGAGTGAGGTACATGTCACAGTAATCACAGTAAAACTTGAGCATGATGGTCGCACAGTTGTGCCTTGTTCTGTCCAAGGTATCTTCCAAAGAGACTGGCTGGCTTCCTCACCCTCTTCACTGCATCTCTTAACAAGTTGTCCACATATAAGAGTAACTTCAGGAAGCTCTTATCTGACAGATAAAATGGAACGCAGCTTTTCAGACAGATACTCAACAGGGATCCTAAAGGATGGAGTGCACCCCAGCAATGAGAAGACGAGGGCACATCACCGCTGACTGCCTGAAGCGCCCGGCTGACCATGGGAGGAAGAGGAGAAGAGAGGGAGAGAGGGAGAGAGGGAAGGGGGAAGAGAGAGAGGGAGAAGGAGACAGAAACTGAGAGAGAATCAGCGAACAAATGTGCCCGAGTAGCTCCTAGTATTAAATAATTTTTAAAGGGAAGATTGTTGAGTTTAGGGAGAAAGATTTCGATTTTGGACACATTGAATTTAAAATGTTTACAGGACATCCAGTTGGATATGTGCAATACACAAGTTGGAGATTCAAGACTGGAAGTCAGCAGAGAGGTTCTAATTGGAAAGGTACATGGGGGAATCATCTGCTTTGAGATGATAATTGAATCCATGGGAATTGATGAGAGCACCAAGCAAAACAGTATCAAGATAGAAAGAAAGGCAACCCAGGACAGAGCTCAGTGAGACACTCATGGTTACCAGGCATGATCCAGATAAAGATCCAGCTATAGATACTAAGGAGTGGTCATGGTGAGGTGTTTGGGGGTGGTACTGTCTTTTATCTTTCTTTGCATGTCCAGTGCTTAGTACATTATCTGGCATATCATAGCCACTTAATAAATGTTTCTTAGCTGATTAAGAGAAGGTCCAGGAGAAAATAAAGTCACAAAAATACAGAAAGACAAAAATGTCAAGAGAAGGGTGAATAGCAGTGTTAAAGGCTGCAAAGTGATCAGGAAAGGTGAGTACTGAGAAAAGGACATTAGATTTGGCATAGATGGTTAGCAACATAAGTGAGAGAAATTTTGACTGAATGATGATGGCAGAAGCTAGACTGTAAAGAGTTAAGAAGAGAGAGGAAAGCAAATAGAGGTGGCAACTGTAAATTATCTTTTCAAAGAGCCCACCACATTCTAGACCAGATGTCAGAGCCTCTCTACAGATACAGTAGTTTCTGGTGGAATTCCTCAACTGAGCTTGAAAGAAGGGAGTGACAGAAGAAGTAATCTCTTTGTACATTATGTCCCTTCAATTACATCATTTAGCTAGCATCCTTACTTAAAAATCAGGTTCTAACATTTCCTCATATTCACATCCTGCCTCATTCCACATTGGGGTTGTTCATTCTTACTGTTATTGCAGGAATTTCCATTGTGGACAGACTAACTGGAAATATGAATCATGAAAAAAGGGGCAAAACTTCCAGTACTGTGGTGATCCTAACTAGGAGGGTGATAATGTGTTCAGTTGCTAAATGAAATCAAATGAGATATACATAAACCCCTTTCTACTGAACTCATTACTGAGTTGGGGTGAAAGCTCTTGAACATGTATGAACTGAAGCAAGGAAGTGCTAGTGTGCTTGGAGGGGCATATGTATGATTTTTCAAGACCAAGTTACAGGGTTCCCACAATGAGGTGTTTCACATTGATTGACTTACCATTGCTTCCCCTAGACCTGTGCCTGCCTTAATGCTGAGAAGCCCAGATTCCCGATTTGAGTTGTACCCATTTCAGCAGGGCTGGCATCTGCTGAATCTGCTGCATGATCTTTGTTAGGTGTATGCATGGGGAAAAGGTATAAGGCATTTGAAAGGGTAAACTCCAGATGGTGGAGTGTGATGTGTTATTCTTGGCAATCTCTGCCAATGGCAAGAAGCCCCCGTCCTGCTAGAAGGGTGCAGGATACAAGATACTCTTGTATGTACTTGTATGTTTGATCTTGTGTGTACTCTGGAATTTGGGTATTGATCATGATAGCAGGAGCTCATCCCCTAACTGAAAAGTGTCCTTACTGATGCCCTTTAAGGAAAACAAATGAACACCTTCTTAATGGCAGGGATATCAATATTAGAATGCTTATGTTGCAACAAAATCAGAAGCTAGCTCCTGGTTTAAGGGCTTCAGCAAGTCCTTGTATTTTGGTGAGAATCCCTTTTCTCTCCTCTTAAAGGAAGTCTGCCTGGGTGAAATGAAAGTGTCAGGTGTCTCCTGAGCATGCTTAGAAACCTTATTGAGTGGAAAATCTACCTTGACTGGATCTCCATCCAGCCTGGACCACAGTAGCCCAATATCACCTCAGCTAGAATTGTGCCTGGAACTCTCAGAGTCATCCACCCATCCCTGGGAACCCTCTGCTTGCCAAATCAGGGGGAGCCTTTCCTGCTTTCCAGTCCCCCTCCCAGAAGATGCCCTTCTTAAAGTAGCAATCCTCTTAGATAGGATCCAGTGTCTTAAGGCCCTCTCCTATTTCTGCCAAAATCAGCAAAAACAGATTTGGAAAGTATCCTAACCAAAATCTACCTAATAATGAAACACAGAGATCAGCACCTCCTCATGAAAGAGGAGGGAGGGAATTGAGGGATGTTGTCAAAGCACATATAAAGCAAGTTAAAACTGACAGAAATATTTTTGCAGCAAAGAGATTTAACACTTCACTTTACAACAGTAAAAGTTTTAAAAGGATGTAAATTAGATTCTTACCCCCTGGATGTGTCCAGTGTGTCTGAAAATGCCCATTCTCTGGGGGAATCCAATAAAATAGCAAAGATCCCAAAATGGAATACCAATGCTCTCCATAGATGAAATTTCACATGAATTCAACCAATAATGTGTGTATACAAAACCACTGAATACATGCTCGCCATGTGAGTTTGTTTATAGAGATGGAGGTAGTTTCTGCAGACAATCCCACATCAGGTCACTGTTGGCAGAAATAATAGAAAGATTATTCTTAAGGGGCCTAGATTTAGCAATCAGCATAGATTATGGAAGGAAATGGTAGAAATTGAGCAACACTTCACTGCAGGTTGTAAAATATTGGTACATAATGAATAACAAAACATGAACTGGTGGCTGGAATTATCCATCAGAAGCTTAATATCTTTCTAAAGTGAATAGATGACAGGTGTTAATATTACAAATGGAA
Source organism: Vombatus ursinus (assembly GCF_900497805.2). Lineage (NCBI taxonomy): Eukaryota > Metazoa > Chordata > Mammalia > Diprotodontia > Vombatidae > Vombatus > Vombatus ursinus. Next base: position 9,097 of record NW_020943829.1, on the reverse strand, counting down.
ATCTCAGGATATCCTTGAGAATTTAAAAATATATTGTAATGGAGCTGGAACCCTGTTATTGAACAAATCTATCACCTCCATCTTCTAGTCATAACATTGATCCACACAAATTCAGGAACAATGTTTTTGATAGCATACCACGTGTTCCTATTCTCCAAGCTGCATGGATGGAAAGCTTTCAACATATAGCAACCTAGGGGAAGAACTGAAAACCACGTGGTCACAGCATGAGGATCATTTGATCCTCACAGCCCTGTCTCCACCTAGAATTGTCCTAAAGATGTGTTCATGGAGCCTGCAGCAGATGGGTTAATATTCCTTTACTTTTAATCACTGACAAAAAACAGTAACGTGTGCCATGATCTGAAGGATATCAAACAAAAAAGTATCGATAGTAGGATGTGTACATGCCTTCAAAAAGACTAACAGAGATCAATAATAATGATAATAATAATAAACACATCTCTAGTGTGTCATGGTTTGAAAAGCACTTTGCAAACATCTCATTTGAACCTTGTAATTTACTTAGCATAGGTGTTTTATTCACTGCCATTTTACTGATATGAAAATTGAGGTTTAGAGACTTTCAGTGGCTTGCCTATGGTGACACAATGAGTAAGGCAAGAACCTCAGTCTAGGTCTCATGACACCAATTCCAGGTGTCTCTCCATCATGCCAATTCACTAGTGTTGGCAGAGAACAAAACCCCAAATCTGAAATCGTTTTAGAAGAAATATATAAAGTCGCTTGGTAGAGAAGAATGAGCCAGAAAGGAGGGTGTGCCTTTCACTTGTCCAGGCTCTGCAAGGTTGGTATTATATAGGATTTATATCAGGGTACCCACACATAAACAGCGGGGGCAGAAGCACTGCCTCCCTGGTTGCCCTCAAGTCCGGCCCCTCCAGGCCTGATCTTTGTCTCCTCCTGCCTGGAGAAAGCAGGCTAAGACCCGCCCCTGCCACAGACAAGCCCTTTCCTCCTCTGCTCTGGAGGTTGTGAGGAATTTTAAGTCCCCTTCAGGGGCTGGTGGATTGTAGATGCTGCTGCAGCTACCGTGCTTTTTCCCCCTGCCTCCACCTCCCCATTCCCCTCTTTCTCCTCCCCCTCTCCTTTTCCGTAAAGGGGCCGCCCCTCCACAACTCCAAGGTGAGTGCAGCCGCTGCCCCTCAGCTCCACGTCAGCCACGAGCCCACCTCCAGGTGGAGGATGAACTGCGGCGTCCTCCCCTAGCCAGTTTGGGTGATGGGGGCTGAGAAAAACGACCAGGGTGGGCACCCCGCTGCTCTGTCGCAGAGCCCCCTCCCCTCTCCTCCCTCTTCCCTTCCTCCTATGCTCTGGGAGGAGATTATTCCAATACTCCAGCGACATCACAGCGCCTGCCCCCTCCCACCTTCTATTAAGTGTAAATCTTCTTTGTCTCTGGAAGAGGATGTGAGTGTGGCTCCAGCAGTTCGAGGTCTGCGTGCCTTTCCACTACTTCCCTTATCCTCCTCCCACAAAAGTCCCCTCCGTTATGCTCATCTTACCCCCACCTTCCAGACTGACAGACCCTGAGGGTCCTGTGTGAGGTAAGTGCCCCGTCCCCTGCTCCTGCCTCAGCCACTCCCTTTCTTCTCCTTATCTTCTCTTGCCTTCCTCTCCTCATCCTTCTAGCCAATAACTTCTCGGATGGCATTTGTGATCATTTGATCCTCCATGAAATGCAGAGACCAAGAAAGGGAAACAGGCATTGTAACTTGCCTCAGCATTTTCACTGGTTGTCCCCTATACCTAGAATGTTCTCATTCTTCATCTCCACTTTCTGGCTTCCTTGGCATCCTTTAAATCCCAGATAAAATCCTACCTTCAGCTGGAAGCCTTTCCTAATCCCTCTCCCCAGTTTTAGCCTCTTCCCACTGCTTATTATTTCCATTTTATTCTGTCCAAAGCTTGTTTCTCCATAGTTCTTTGAATGTTATCTTTCCCGTTAGACTGAGTTCCTCTAGAAGAGAGACAGTCTTTTCCCTTTCTTTGTATCCACAGCACTTTCTTAGCAATGTGCCTGGCACATGGTAAGCGCTTAACATATGTTCATTGACTGACTATTCTGGATCAGTAATAGGAAGGAACTCGATACTGGAGTGGAAATGATGCCAGTGCTGGGAGGAAGTGACCACTTGATCCCAGTGTTTGTGTTAAAGGAAAGGCAATCTAGGCATAGTCTGAGAAGCCAGTGAACCCTGCAGTTTAGCTTTTTGTAAATCCAAAGACCATAACTACTGGGTGTAAGGACTTACTTTTTGACAAAAGCTTCTGAACACCATGAAAAGCAGCATGACAATAACTAGGTATAGACCAACATCTCACAACATAAACCAAGATATGCTCCAAATGAATTCATGACTAACACATAAAGGAAACTATTATAAGCAAATTCCAGAATTGAAAAAGTGACTTTTGTCATCTATATATAGAAGAATAGTTCAGGAATGAAGAAAAGATAGAGAGGATCCCAGGAGTTAAAAATGATAATTTGAATTATATCTATTTAAATTAATTCAAACATTTTTTAAAAGAAAATTAATGCAGCTAAAACTAGAAAAAAAAAAACCCTGTAAATAGGAAAAACTCATTGCAGCAAGTATCTCTGATATTTAAGGTATAGATTTAGGAGTGGTGTTGCTGGATCAATTGATATGCACAGTTTGATAGCCCTTTGGACATGTTTCTGAATTGCTCTCCAGAATGGTTGGATCAGTCTACAGCTCCACCAACAGTGCATTGTGTTCTAGTTTTACCACATCCCCTCCATTTATCATTGTCTTTTTCTGTCATATTATCCAGTCTGATAGGTGTGAGGTGGTACCTCCGATTTAGGTTAATTTACATTTCTCTAATTAATAGTGATTTAGAACATTTTTTTCTTTATGACTATAGATAGGTTTGGTTTCTTCATCTGAAAGCTACCTGTTCATATGCTTTGACCATTTATCAACTGGTGAATAACTTATATTCTTATAATTTGATGCCATTCTCTATGTACATGAGAAATGAGGCCTTTATCAAAGACATTCATAAAAATTGTTTCCAGAGTGTTTTTCATGACTACACACGTATAACTTGTATCGAATTGCTTGCTTTCTCAATGAGGTTGGGTGGGATGAGGGTGGGAGGGAGGAAGGGAGAGAATTGGGAACCCAAAGTTTTAAAAACAAATGTTAAATATTGTTTTTATGTGTAACTGGGAAATAAGATACACAGGCAATGGGCTATAGAAATCTATCCTGCCCTACAGGAAAATAGAAGGGAAGGGGGATAAGAAAAGTGGGGGTAATAGAAGGGAGAGCAGATTGGGGGAAGGGGCATTCAAAATGCATGCTGTCTTGGGGTGGCTGAGGGGAGAGATAGGGATAAAATTTGTAACTCAAAATGTTGTTGAAGTGAATGTTGAAAACTAAAAATTAATTTATTTAAAAATATTGTTTACAGCTTTATATTTTCCTTCTAATGTTTGTTGCATTGATTTTATTTGTGCAAAACCTTTTCAATTTAATATAAATAAAATTGTCCATTTTACATCTTGTAATGGTCTCTATCTTTTGTTTGGTCTTAAAATCTTCTCTTCTCCATAGATCTGACAGGTAAAAACTATTTCTTGCTCTCCTCATTTGCTTACGGTATCATTTATTTCTAATTCGTCTACACATTTTGATCTTACCTTATTGTTGTTATTGTTTTTGGTGTTATGTTGTTTATCCTTTGTTTGGGAAGAGGAGCAGTGATATCAGGAGGGTGATGTTTGCCCTGCAAATGAAGTGGATTTAAGTGAGGCAAGGCTGTGCAGTAGATCAGTAGACCACAGTAGATCTCTGCGGTCAGGCATTTTTTTATTTTCATTTTTTGATGCTTTTGCAGCCTAGGTTGTGACTTTTAAAGTTGAACTCTGCTATTGGGTTACAGGAGGCACTGTCTTGTTTCTTGTCAAGGTCACGGCCCATGGCTTGATGTTTCAGTGTCTTAGGGGCCAGTGGCTTGCCTGCTGTGCCTCGACCTCCAGGCCTCACAGGCCTGGGCTCTAGCCTGCTTATTCATAACTCCACACTTGCAACATGAGGTATTTCAGGAAGCCATTCCACACCTTCCCTACACCAAAAAACCCAACACATAAGGTGAAGCACACCACAGTTGCTCAACGTTTGTTGAATGAATGAATTTTATACATGTGAATTGAGGTAACATTGGGTTGAAGTGAACACTGAAGCTAACCCAGAAGTGTGTGTGTGTGTGTGTGTGTGTGTGTGTATATACATACTTTGGGGTCAGGAAATGTGGGAGCTAAAGTCTCCTAGGTTATGAGGCCCTGAAAAAGGTCTTACTTCATCATAGGTTGCACTGTATCTCTGTCTCCAGTGCTTAGAGTCAGGAAGAACTCAGTTTAAATCCTGTCTCTGATACTTACTGGTTGTGTGACCCTGGGAAAGTCCCTTGACCTCTCTCCACCATTTTGGTGCCAGGTTGGCCTAATCAAACTTGATGTTGTGCGGTATTCCCGAAGGCTCTTCTGTCCACATTTCAGTGGGAACAAACTTGTAAGGACACAGACCATCCAAAGGATGACATTCCTTATGGAATACCATAAAGGGAAGGTATGTGATTCCAAAGAAAGAAGCCGACCACACCAGTGTGGATTATATATGTCAATTTATTACAGACACTAAGACTAATTGTGTTGTATAAAGGAGTTTACTCATGAGACCAGCCCTGTGGTGGTAAAAGGACAGAGTGGTGGATCCCCGGATTGCCATTAGGCCATGTCAGGTATTGTATAGAAAGAGAACAAAGAAGGTGAAAAGCCAGAGATGACTCTATCCCTCCTCAACAGTGTTTTCCTTCTGACTGTCCCTTCCCCCAATCTCCCTTCTCTTCTGTCACCATCCCCCTTCTCTTATCTCTTTCCCCTCCTACTTTGCTGTGTGTATGTTATTCCCTCTTTGAGCTAATTCTAAGGATGGTAAAGTTGACTCACTCCCCCTCATATTCTTCCTCTTCCTCCCACTGTAAAAGCTTTTACTTGCCTTTTTTCTATGAGAAAATTGACTCCCATTCTAGCTCTACTTTTCTCTTTCTCCCATTACATTCCTATCTCACCCCTTAATTTTACTTTTTAGATATCATCCCTTCATATTTAACTCACACCTGTACCCTCTATCTATATAATCTCCTTCCAACTGATGGAATCCTAATAATGTAATCCCAGCCCCAATATTCTGGCTTCCTTATGGGCCCCACTGAAGAACAGGCATGTCCTGATTTAACCACAAAATCTGGCTTTAACCACACCACGGACCCCCAGACTCAACCATAGGCTCCACTGAACAGTAGGCCCACTGTCCCTACCTTGCCACTGTTAGGTGATAGCCACCTATCCTCCCTCCCCCCAAATTAATATCATAACTTCCTCATATATGCCTCACTGCCTCACCAGAGCAACAGGTGTGTCCATGAACTCATATTTCTCACTAAAACAGCAGGCCCATCCATGTGATGGGATCCCAACCACTGCCTCTAGTTAGCCACTGCCCCCAGACCCATTCCTCATATTTCCTAAAGAAACACAGGTGTGCCCATGCACTCAACTGCAACAACATCCATCTAATCTCAGACAGGAACACAATAGTCAGACAATCAGAAAGCAGCACCAGCAGGATGCCCGAGCAGGATGCAGACCCCAAAACAGTAGAAGTGACTTTCCGTATGTAGGTACCTGTGCCGTAATAGCAAAAGCTGTCCTTTAGATGAACTTATGATGTAGAGAGTCTTATTATAATATGATTATCATGCATACAAGTCCCCCTCTGATGGGTTTTTCTGCATACTTTATGGGAAATCACATGGGCATTTTCCCCTAGGTTGGCACCCCTCCCCTATTACCTAATCTTTTTAACAGACCTCATCCCCTATTACATTATGCCTTGACAAACCACTCCTGACTTTCTACTATCCACAATTTCTGTTGTGTAATCAGCATCATTCTATAAAATTGCCTGTCGTGTCTTACTAATTTGCTGTTTCCTCTTGGAAATCAGCCCATTGGAGTCATCATTCCCAATAAATGTCTATATGTGGATTAGAGGTGGTTTGAGTCTGAATTCTTTGAGATGGTCTTGCCAAAACAAACCAAGAAACCCCAACACAACTACTCTAATAACAAGAAAAATCTCATGAGTTAATAATATCATCTTCCCAGGTAGGAATATAAACAATTGAACCTAATTAAGAACCTTATGATTTCCCTTTCCTGTTTACCTTCTCATGCTTCTGTTGAGTCTTTTATGTTAAAGTCAAATTTTCTTTTCAGCTCTGGCATTTGCATCAACAATGCTTGAAAGTCCTCTTTTTCATTGAATTTCCATTCCCCCCCTCCCCCAAAGGATTATACTCAGTTTTCCTAGGTAGGTGATTGTTATCCCAGCTCCTTTGCCCTCCGGAATATCATATTCTAGGATTTGTGATCCTTTAGTATAAAAGCTCCTAAATCTTATGTTTTTCTGACTGGCCCTATGGTACTTCAATTGTTTCTTTCTGGATGCTTACAGTATTTTTTTCTTGACTGAGGAGCTCTGGAATTTGGCTATAATATTGCAGGAAGTTTTCATTTTGGGATCTTTTTCAGGAGGCAACCAGTGGATTCTTTTAATTTGTATTTTACCCTCTGGTTTTACAGTATTGGGGCAGTTTTCCTTGAGAAGTTCTTGAAAGATGATGCCTAGGTTCTTTTTTGATCATGGCTTTCAGGTAGTCCAATAATTTTTAAATTCTCTCTCCTGGGGACAGGGTCAAAGGAGAGAATAAAATAAATGGGGAGTGGGATAGGATGGAGGGAAATATGGGCTTGAACAACATAATTATTATGGAAGTGTTTTGCAAGACTACACCTATGTAACCTATATTGAATTGCTTGCCTTCTCAATGAGGGTGGTTGAGGAGGGAGGAATGGACAGAAATTGGAACTCAAAGTTTTAAAAATGAATGTTAAAAATTGTTTATACATGCAGCTGGGAAGTAAGATATACAGGCAAAGAGGTATAAAAATCTCTCCTGCCCTACAGGAAAATTGAAGACAAAAGGGATAAGAGAAGAGGGAGTGGGATAGAATGGAGGACAGATTGGGGGAAGAGGTATTCAGAATGCACGTCATCTTGGGAGTGGGGGAGGGGAAAGATGGGGAGAAAATTTGGAACTCAAAATATTGTGGAAGTGAATATTGAAAACTAAAAATAAATTAATAAAAAATAACAAATCTTAAAAGAATCTCAAAAGAGGGACATTGTGGGGAGCATACTTAATAATTTTTTTTATGTTGTTTGAACCTAGCTTTGTGTGGATAATATTGTTTAACCCAGAATGTGAACTGAGGGTTATGCTGATCACAGGACCCTCTAAGGGAGCCAGAGATCACTGGAAGGAATGTGAGAACCTCACCCAGGTCTTGTTTTGAGTGCACTAAATGGCCAATGTTTGCAGTTTGCCCTGGTTTTGTTGAATATTCCAAACAGCAGTTTTTGTGCTACTATCTGTCGCGGCCGCTGCAGTGGAGAGCATGAGACCAGCTCAATGCTCAGTAACCCAGAGACGCATGGATGAGGCGGGAGACAGCAAGATAGCAGAAGCTCCTGTTTATTGTTAGCTGGGTGTGACCTTTATAGCCCTCAAGGCACCTTGGGATTGCATGATCAGAGCCCTACAGCCAGTCCTAGCTATCCCGCTCCACATGAAAGCCTCAGGTCCAGGGTGTGTCCAGGGCATGCAGGGAGGCACTCAACCAGTCAGAGGAGGGCCGAGCCAGTCATGATTGCTGCATGTCCACAAAGGAGAGGTCAGTTAAGACTTCCTTGCTTTCACGCAACAGACTGTGACCCTCAACTCCCCACAGGGAGGAGCCCTAATGTGGCAGAGCACCATTCCCAAATGAATCTCATGACAATTCCCCCTTTTTGTTTTAGAGGAGCTGTCTATGTGGATGGATCTCTGCTAGGACTTGGACTTGGGCTGAGATTTTGCAAATCATCACTATAATAGTTTTTAGTACACATCCCACGATAGTAGGTAAACAGCAGAGGAGCATGCCAGAGAATACAAACAAAATAAGTAAATGGGTGAGAGAGCCCCACCAAGGCTAGTATATCTATAGTCACACAGGAGATCCTGTGTCAACTTAATGAACTCAACCTCGGCAGTGCCAAGGTGCTACTGGTTGATGCCATCATTTTCTTTCATCTCCTTCTCCTCTTGCTAGGTCTCCTCCTTTTCTTCCTGGGGTGTCTCCCGAGTAGGGACAAGTTTGAGAGTTTTTGTTGGCACCCACTTTGCTCCTTCACCTGTTGAGATACAAGCATACCCTGGTCCCCAGGTTAGTACCCTGAAAGGTCCTACCCATTCATTATTGGGATTTTTCCACAGGACCAATTTCTTTTTATCTGTGTATATTGTTGGGCCATCATGATTTAAGGTAGGTGAATTGTGAGGTAAAAAGAATTTCATAGCAAGGGTAAGGTCATTACCATCAAATTTCAAATAATTTATAGTATACAAGATTTTATTAATCTGTCTTTGAGGGGATAACCGCTCAGCTCCCCCTTTCTGTTTTTGAAAGAAAGTTTTGATAGTTTGATTCATTTGTTCAACAATGGCTTGACCAGTTGGGTTATAAGGAATACCACATATATGCTGTATGCCAAACTCTAGAAAAAAGGCTTGTAATTGTTTGGCAGCATAAGCGGGCCCGTTGTCAGTTTTTGTCGCACATGGTGGGCCAATTATAGCAAAAGCATGATAAAGGTGATTAATAACATGTGTAACAGTTTCTCCTGTTTGAGGAGTAGCTATACAAAATCCAGAAAATGTATCCACGGTAACATGGAGGAATTTATGTTTCCCCAATGGTGGAATATGGGTAACATCCATTTGCCATAGAGAATTAGGAAAAAGTCCTCTAGGATTGATACCAGAGCGAAGTGATGGTGAATTGAAAGGGACACATTGAATGCACCTTTTTTACTATATCTCTGCCATGTTCTCTGGTTATGCCATAAAGGCGACATAGAGACCTGGCTGACAT
>NW_020943828.1:0-7169 GCF_900497805.2 Vombatus ursinus | reverse complement strand
CTCTTCCTGGAATACCCCGCCCCTATACCGGTGGTGGAACTCCCCCCCTCCCTCTTACGGTGTGTATAACTACCCTGAGCTAGCCTTCAATAAACGAGACTTGATCAGAAAGCCTGTCTTGTCTCCATTTCCTGTGTCCCCTGCTCCCTTCCTTCTTTTACAGGTCCGGACCTCCGTTGATGTCCCGCGGGACGGGACATTTGGTGCCCAACGTGGGGCCAGAGACCCCAAAGGAGTAAAGGTTTTTGGTGTGTGCTCCTGTGGAAAAAACGACTGCAGTCACGATACATGAGAATTGGTTGCCGCGGATTTGCCTGATCTGCGGAATAGAGACCTGAGGTAAGGAGACACTCAAAATGGGGCAGGATGCTAGTAGTCATGAAAAATTTGTAGAAGGGCTTAAGGCCTCATTAAAGACACGGGGAGTAAAGGTTAAGAAAAAGGATCTTATACAATTTTTTGTTTTTTTAAAGGACATTTGTCCTTGGTTCCCCCAGGAAGGAACTATAGATGAGAAAAGATGGAAACGGGTGGGAGATTGTCTTAATGATTATTTTAGAACTTTCGGGCCCCAGAAGGTCCCTGTTACTGCGTTCAATTACTGGAATTGTATTTATGATATTTTGAAAATACGTCCTTTTGAGACTGAGGTTTGTAAGATTGTCAGTGAAAAAGACGGAGGCCCCCCGGAGCCTCCTTGTCCATTACCAGCCCCACCCGCAACAGAGGATGAGTCTAGGAAGGATTGTGATTCTGTGTCCATCGACATGCCCTTAGATGATTTTTCCTCCCAAAGTAGGAGAGTTGAGCACATTTATCCTGTTTTACAAGAGGCTTTGGTCAAGAGGTCAAATGATACCTTAGATCCTACTGACACAGCTGACCTTGAGCAGGAGGCTGCTTCTTATAATGACCCCTGTAATTTCAGTGCCACTCCTGCATGTCTTCCTACTATACAGCACTCTGCTTCCGCGCCCACTGCTCCTGCTTCTCCACTCCCAACCCCTCATCTTCCTGCTTCTCTGCCCCCTTCTGCTCCCCCTTCTTATCATACTCTTCCCCCTTTTCAGCCTGTTGACACTCCCTTGACCTCGCTCCCCTCTCAGATTCAGTCCCTCCGACAGACGTTGATGTTTAAGAAAGAGAAAGCACAGCTGCTTAAGGAACTACGGCTCCTTGATTTGGAACTTGCTGATTGCATCCCTGGCCCGGCTGTTGCTCTCACTGCCCCTACAGTAACCTCCAAACCCAAATCCGAATCCCCTGTTTTGGCCCCCCTCCCTTCCCCTAAAGATGCAGGGTCTTTACTCCCTAAGAAAAGGAGTCTTTTCTCTTCCTCCCCCGCTTTTCTTTTTCCCATTATTGAGGACAAAACTGCGTCAAGTGACACTGATGAGGAGGGAGAGGAGGCTGCCCCCCGGCAATATAGACGCCTCGGGTATAAGACGCTAAAAACACTAAAAGAGGCAGTCTCTCAGTATGGCCCTGTTGCCCCATTCACCCTCTCCATCCTTGATGCCCTTGATCATTTATGGCTCACTTCTCATGATTGGCTTCACCTTGCCCGCGCCACCCTGAGTGGAGGAAATTTTGTGCTTTGGAAATCTGAATTTAAAGAATTATGTAAGGAAGCGGCCCGCCGTAATCGTGAGGCCGGAGGGGAAAGTGCGGAATGGACTTATGAAATGCTTGTTGGCCTTCCTCCTTTTAATACTAATGAGGCCCAATCTAAGTTTGCTTCTGGAATTTTTGCTCAAATTCAGGCTGCTGCACGAAAGGCGTGGCGGCTGTTACCTCCTAAAGGACCCGCCACAACCTCTATCACCTCCATCCGCCAGAAGCCTGAGGAGCCTTACGCTGATTTTGTTAGTCGTCTAACTGAAGCCGCGGAAAGACTGTTGGGGCCATCTGAGGGTGACAGTGATTTCGTCAAGAAGCTTGCTTTTGAAAATGCCAATTCTGCCTGTCAGGCCGCCATTCGCCCACAAAAACGTCAGGGGTCTCTTTCTGATTATATCCATCTCTGTCAGGATATTGGCTCCAGTCGCCAAATTGGCGCCGCTATAGGTGCCGCGTTACAGGATGCCTTTGCCGGGGCTGTTGCTGCTGCCCCCCCCAACGCCTCTCCTAAATGTTTTAATTGCGGCACTCCTGGTCATTTTGCTAGAAATTGCCCAAACGCCAAGCAAGGCTGTGTTGGTCACCCTGGCCTCTGTCCCCGATGTAAGAAGGGTCGTCACTGGGCCTCTCAGTGCCGCTCTAAAACTTCCGCTGAGGGCCTCCCCTTGCCGCCGCCGCAGGGAAACTTCCTCCGGGGCCAGCCCCAGGCCCCTCTCATCCCCTCACAGGCCGGCCCTGGGGCCGCTCGGCTGGCCGTGTCTCAATCTCTGATCTCTCCCGAGCAACCCCTGGCAGCGCCGGACTGGACCTCCGTTCCTCCTCCACCACAGTATTAAGTGCAGACCAGGGACCTCAGGTCCTTGGTACTGGGGTATTCGGTCCCTGCCCTCCGGGGCTCTTTGCCCTTCTCCTTGGGAGAGCCTCCTCTACGATCTCTGACCTTTTTGTACATCCAGGAGTAATTGATAATGACTATACTGGTGAGATCAAGGTGATAGTTTCTACAGCCTCTGTTGTTCCAAAAACGATTCCGGCGGGTACGCGCCTGGCGCAGCTTCTTTTGCTTCCTCTTGATAATTCCGTGGGTTCTTCCCAGAGGCCTTCCCCTCGTGGCCCGCGTGGCTTCGGCTCCTCCGATGCCTTTTGGGTTCAGCCTGTTCTCCCCCAAAAGCCCCTGCTTCTCCTAAAGATTGAGGGCAAACAGTTTGAAGGGATTGTGGATACTGGCGCTGATGCCACCATTCTTAGGAAGGAGTCCTGGCCTGCTTCCTGGCCTTTAGTTTCTGCCCTTACTAACCTTAAAGGCATAGGCCAGGCAGTAGATCCTGAGCAGAGTGCCAAATTTTTGACCGGGTCGGATGCTGAGAATAACACTGGTCTTGTGAAACCTTATGTTATTCCTGGCCTTCCCTTTAACCTCTGGGGCCGGGATATTCTCTCACAGATGGGAATGGTTATGTGCAGTCCGAGTGATCTTGTTACCTCCCAGATGCTGAGGCAGGGTTTCCTACCTGGCCAAGGTCTTGGAAAAAACTCACAGGGCATTCGTTCTCCCATTGAAGCCTCTCCTCGCCCTGAAAGATTAGGTCTGGGAAATTTATTCTGATGGCCGCTGATATTCCTGCACCCCACGCAGACCGTATCCTATGGAAGGATGACGTGCCCGTGTGGGTTGATCAGTGGCCACTTCCAAGGGAGAAGCTTGAGGCTGCCGAGGAGCTAGTGCGGGAGCAATTCCTCGCTGGCCGGATTGAATATAGCGATTACCCTTGGAATACCCCTATTTTCGTTATCAAAAAGAAATCGGGAAAATGGAGGCTCTTGCAGGACCTTCGCGCTGTTAACCGAACCATGATCATCAAAGGCTCCCTTCAACCTGGTCTGCCCTCCCCTGTGGCAATCCCCAGCTCATTTTTTAAAATCATTATTGACCTTAAGGATGCCTTTTTCTCTATTCCTTTGCACCCTGCTGACTGTGCTCGTTTTGCTTTTAGTTTGCCTTCTGTGAATTTTCAGAGCCCAATGAAACGCTTTCAGTGGAAAGTGCTCCCCCAAGGAATGGCTAATAGCCTTACACTCTGCCAAAAGTTTGTGGCTGCGGCTATTCAGCCCGCTCGTGATCGTTGGCCCTCCCTTTATATCCTCCACTATATGGACGATATATTAATCGCTAGCCCCGAGTCATAATCCCTCTCCCATTGCTTTGCTTTTCTCTAGCAAAACCTTGCTGAATGGGGTCTGCAGGTCTCCCCCGAGAAAATCCAAGTCACGGACCCTTATACATACCTCGGTTTTGAGCTCCGTGGTTCCCTAGTTAGGCCTTCTAACCTGAAATTGAGAACTAGTCATTTAAGAACTCTTAATGATTTCCAAAAGTTGTTAGGGGATGTTAATTGGATCCGCCCCTATCTCCGTCTTACTACAGGTGATTTGAAACCTCTGTTTGATATTTTAAGGGGGGACCCAGACCCCCGATCACCTAGACAGTTAACTCCTGAAGGCAAAAAGGCTTTAGACTTAATCACATAAGCCATTCAAGGCCAATTTGTGTCAGCCCTGGATTATTCCCTTCCATTCCTTTTTATTGTCTGTGCCACTTCACACACACCCACGGGAGTCTTTTGGCAGGTGGCCTCTCCCCTTCTCTGGGTTCATCTTCCCTCCTCCTCGTCCAAGGTAGTTGTTCCTTATTATAATCTAGTAGCAGAACTCATTATTCAAGCCCAAGATACCAGTGTTAAGATCTTTGGTCAGGAGCCTCACTCTATCATTCTACCTTGTGCAAAGGCGGAGGTTGATTGGCTTTTTCGTACCTCTGACCTTTGGCCTATAGCGCTTTCCTCATTTCCCGGAAATATAGATAATCATTAACCTGCTCATAAAATGTTACATTTTATTCGCACACACCCCTTTGTCTTCCCTAAATTAACTTCTACGGAGCCTTTAGTAGGGGCCCTTACAGTTTTTACTGATGGCTCCTCATCTGGGACCGCTGCATATTCATGCAATGGCGTGGCTACCCCTCTGTCCACACCCTATCGCTCTGCCCAGTTAGTGGAATTGTTTGCTATTTCTGTAGTCCTCCGAACTTTTCCTTCCACTCCTTTGAACATTTATACAGATAGTGCATATGTGGCCCACTCTGTCCCCTTATTAGAAACAGCCTCCCATCTAAAACCTAACTCCTCTGCAATTCAGCTATTTCTCTCAGTACAGTCTGCCATCCGTGCTAGGGCTGCCCCTTTTTTTCTTGGCCATCTGCGGGCACATTCAGGTCTCCCTGGTCCCTTGTCAGAGGGTAATGACCTCGCTGACCACGCCACCCGTATGCCTATTTCGGCTTTTTATCTGTCCCCTGTGGATAGGGCCACTCATGCCCACTCCCTTCATCATCTTAATTCTACCACCCTTAAACTTTTGTTCAAAATCACTCGTGAACAAGCTTGACAGATTGTTAAGCAATGTTCCTCATGTGTGAGCCTTCTCCCCATCCCCCATTTAGGAGTGAACCCCCGTGGCTTAATTCCTAACGCCCTATGGCAAATGGATGTGACTCATGTTTCTGATTTTGGTCATTTAAAATATATGCATGTCTCCATCGATACTCACAGCGGCTTTCTCTCTGCCACATTGCAGAGCGGTGAGGCCTGCCGCCACGTGATAGCTCATGTCCTCTCTTGCCTCACTGTTATGGGCAAGCCCGAGTCTATTAAAACCGATAATGGGCCTGGCTACGCTGGCACAGCTTTTTGCTCCTTCTGTGCCACCCTTGGTATCTCTCATGTCACAGGCATTCCTTATAATCCTCAAGGGCAAGGTATTGTGGAACAGGCCCATCAAACCTTAAAAAACACTATTACCAAACTTCGAAGAGGGGCATTCTACCCGGTCAAAGGATCCCCCCGGAACCTGGTCAGCCATGCTCTTTTCATATTAAATTTTCTTCAGTTGGATGATACTGGCAAATCAGCGGCTGATAGGTTTTGGCACCCCGAATCCCAGCACGATTATGCCAAAGTACTGTGGAAAGATCCCCTTACTAACCAGTGGCAGGGTCCCGACCCTGTTCTTATTTGGGGTCGGGGTTCGGTCTGTATATATATTAAAGAAAAACAATCTGCTCGCTGGCTTCCTGAGAGGCTTGTAAAGCAAGTTGATTCCTGTGAAATGGCTTCTCCGCCTCCAGTTAACCTTCCTTCCAGGGAAGACAAACCTCTCTGAGAAATATTTCTTTTCTTTATCTACAGGAAATGCTTGGAAAACGATCACCCCTACGCTGGTACCTCCTGGCTGTCCTGAGGGTCTGCCTTGCTGGTTTTGACGCCCCGGCCGGCAATGATCTCCTCGCCTCCCTTTTTGGGCCACCCTGTGACTGCCGTGGAGGGTATACACGGGTAACACCGCAGCGGTTCTCTTACTCCAATGACTGCAATGAATACACCGCCTATCTCACCTATCGACCATCCACCGGTGGGGGATTTAAGCAACGGTGGGAGTGTGTTGCCAAACCCCGAGTCATTCCCTCTCTGCCTGGGTCCCCTGGTCCCTGCCCCTCCCCCTGTCGCTACTATCAAGCTATTCATTCCCTTTGCTATAACAGCGTCCAGCAGTGTTCTTCTAATAATAAGGTTTATTTGACGGCAGTTCTACAGCAAGCCTATGCAGGAACCTTTGGTGGGGAAACCTCCGCCACTCTCCAGGGACATACTAACAAATATGCCCAGGAGTCTTGTTCGTCTGCCGATGTTGGCCACAATGTCTGTTGGCCTGAACGTGCACACCTACATGTATCAGACGGAGGGGGCCCTTCTGACAGAGCCAGAGAACATGAGGTCCAGCAGCACATTGAGGAACTCATTCGGGCCCAATTCCCCTCCCTCCATTATCATCCTCTGGCGCGTCCCCGGCCTCACAGATTGAGTCTCGATGGTCAGACGTCTGTCATTTTGGAATCCACTCACCTTATGCTAAATAAGACCAATCCTGTGTTGGCTGCGGACTGCTGGCTTTGCTTGCCCCTCGGTACTCCCATTCCTATGGCGTTACCCCCCCTTGGTAACCTTGCTCCTGCTGAAAATCCTTCCCTTCCGGTAAATTGTTCCCTAGGCCCCCCTTTTAGGATTCAACCGATCCCTTTGAATCAGTCACTCTTTGTAGCCCCCTGCTTTGAGGGTACCACTCCCAATGCCTCTGTCTCCATTGATGTGGGTTTTCTCCCTCATGTGAATTGTTCCTCTGTCCTTCGTACTAGCAGTTTCCTGTGTCCCCCTCTAGGCCATGTTTTTCTCTGAGGAGGGAATATGGCGTTCCCAGCGTTGCCCGTAAATTGGACTGGTTATTGCTCCATTGCCTCCGTTCTACCTGAGATGGATATTGTTCGGGGGAACGAGCCTGTTCCGGTTCCCAGCCTCGACTTTATGGCTGGAAGACATAAAAGGGCCGTATTTGCTATTCCCTTGCTTGTTGGCTTGGGCATTACGGGAGCCCTTGCGACAGGGTCTGGGGGCTTGGGAGTCGCCATACACTCCTATAATAAACTCTCTGCACAG
>NW_020943827.1:0-2049 GCF_900497805.2 Vombatus ursinus | reverse complement strand
CCCTTTTCCTTGCTAGGTCATGAGAAAGCACATCTTACCTGTTGAATCAAGGATTACATGGTCTTTCAATTCCCTATTGAAACTGGCTTTCTCTGAAGGCAGTTTTTTTGCCATCTTCATTCCCTTTCAAAGTGAGAATTTCCCACAATTCTTCCTCTAAAATTGAGATTTCCATAACATGTTCAATGAAACTGCTTCTAATTTTCATTGTTGTTAGGGTAACTTCTGACACTTATTCATGCAGACGTCTGCTTTTGTTCTTCTCAGTATTTATTGTCTGCCATAGTGGCAGGAACTCTAGCTTTCTGCTATGCCAGTGTCATCCCTAAATGGCAGGAGCCCCTTCATTAATCTCCTTGAATTTACATGGCCAGGTTTGACAAGCCAGAGAGCCATTTTTTAAAGTGTTCATAGATTTCTTTATAAAAGACACACCCTACTGACTTTTCCTGACACATTGTTGAAGAGGTCTAGAGGTTTTGGGGTGCTGAGATGGACCCCAAGATCATGGCACTGGGCCCTGCCTGAAAGAATTCACCTCAAATCTTCTTACAGCCAGAGAAAAAGTTGATTAGAGATAAAGCACATGGGCCAGACTCCCACCAAAGGAAGCTGAACATTAGTAACACCCATAGGGACGAGAGGGCATGAGGCAGTCTCAGCCTTTTGGACCTGAGAAAAACTCAGCATCTAAATGGGGTTAGAATGGATCTTTTATACACTTAAAGTAACTTTGGGTGGCCAGAGGAACTGGGTGGGGGGATGGTTGAAAAAAGGGTCTTGGTGAGAATTCCATTTGGAAGGTTTGAGAGATTGAACAGACAATGGGAATAGATAATGAAGGGAACTGGAAGGAGGAAATTTGCTTTCAAAGGGAGATAAAGGCAGTTTATAAGGAATCTAAAAGTTTAAGGTTTTTCTGGGAATCTTAGACAAATGGGAGCCAGGTTCTTTCCTGGGGCAGGGAGGAAGGTGCATCTGAATAAGATCAAAAGGGGAGGCTAAGTCTTTGGAAGGGAGATATGGGGAGTCTATAAGGAATCTAAAAGTTTAAGGGTTTTCAACAAATGGGAGCCAAATTCCTTTTGGTAAAAAGGGACAAAAGTCTCAGCTTCTGAAACTGAATGATGGGCATATAACCCCGTCTTTGTGACCAAGTTTGATATTTCACCTCCATGAAAGTGAAGTCTGGTAAGAAAAGCATCCAAACCCAATTCCAGGCCACTAAAGAAATTCAAAGAGTGTTCCTGTGTCCATTCCTGTTCTCCTCCCCCCAGGATCACCTTCAGATTTATGACAAGATTGATATCATTTGATTCTGTAGAACAGCCCAGTACAATTCTTTTTTTCACTCCTTAATTAGTTATTTTTCTTCATTACATCAAAGTCAAATTATATCCACACCTTCTGTCTATGTATACTCTTTCTTAATTCCTTAATAAAGATAAAGTTCTCAAATGTTACAAGCATCATCTTTCCACATAGGGATAAAAACATTTTAACCTTACTTACTTTACCTCACTTAATAACATGTTTTTTTTTCCTTTCCTTTCGTAGTTACATTTTGATGCTTTTCTTGAGTTTTGTATTTGTATTTCAAATGTTCTGTTCAGCTCTAGTTTTTTCATCAGGAAAGTTTAGAAGTCCCTTATTTCATTTCCTCCCCTGAAAGATTATATTTAAATTTGCTGGGTAATGGATTTTTGAATGTAATCCAAGCTCCTTTGCATTCTGGAATATCATATTCCAAGACCTCTCTGACTATGGTTCCTTGATATTTAAATTGTTTCTTTCTGGCTGCTAGAAGTATTTTCTCCTTGACCTGATAATTATGGAATTTGGGTACAATATTCTTTGGTATTTTCCTTTAGGATCTCTTTCAGGAGGTAACTGGTGGACTCTTTCAATGACTTCTTCACCCTCTGGTTCTAGGACTTCAGGGCAATTTTCTCTGCTAATTTCTCAAAAAAATGCTGTCCAAGATCTTTTTACTTAATCATGGCATTCAGATAGACCAATAATTCTGAAATCATCTCTCCTAGATCTCTT
>NW_020943826.1:0-1494 GCF_900497805.2 Vombatus ursinus | reverse complement strand
TATATACATACATATAATTTTTCCCCTCCAATTACCCTAATACTGACAAAGGTCTCGTGAGTTACAAATATCATCTTTCCATGCAGGTATGTAAACAGTGCAACTTAAATAAGTACCTTACGATTTCTCTTTCTTGTTTACCTCTTCATGTTTCTCTTGAGTCTTGTATTTGAAAGTCAAATTTTCTATTCAGCTCTGGTCTTTTCATCAAGAATGCTTGAAAGTTCTCTATTTCACCAAATGTCCATTTTTTCCCCTGAAGGATTATACTCAGTTTTGCTGGATAGGTGATTCTTGGTTGTAATCCTATGCCCATGGACATCTGGAATATTATATTCTAAGCGCTCCAATCCCTTAATGTAGAAGCTGCTAAATCTTGTGTTATTCTAATTGTATTTCCACAATATTGAATTGCTTCTTTCTGGCTGCTTGCAATATTTTCTCCTTGACCTGGAAACTCTGGAAGTTGGCTACAATATACTTAGTTTTCCTTTGGGGATCTCTTTCAGGAGGTGATTGGTGGATTCTTTCAATTTCTATTTTGCCCCCTGATTCTAAAATATCAGGGCAATTTTCCTCGATAATTTTTTGAAAGATGATATCTAGGTTCTTTTTTTGATCATGGCTTTCAGATAGTCCAATAATTTTTAAATTCTCTCTCCTGGATCCATTTTCCAGGTCAGTTGTTTTTCCAATGAGATATTTCACATTGTTTTCTATTGTTTCATTCCTTTGGTTTTGTTTTAAATGTCTTGATTTCTCATAAAGTCACTAGCTTCCAATTGCTCCATTCTAATTTTTAAGGAAGTATTTTCTTCAGTGAGCTTTTGGACTTCCTTTTCCATTTGGTCAATTCTGCTTTTGAAGACATTCTTCACCTCATTGACTTTTTGGACCTCTTTTGCCATTTGGGTTAGGCTATTTTTTAAGGTGTTATTTTCTTCAGTATTTTTTGGGTCTTCTTTAGCAAGCTGTTGACTTGTTTTTCATGATTTTCTTGCATCACTCTCATCTCTCTTCCCACTTTTTCCTCTACTTTTCTTACTTGCTTCTCAAAATCCTTTTTGAGCTGTTCCATGATCTGGGACCAACTCATATTTTTCTTGGAGGCTTTGGATGTAGGAGTTTTGACTTTGTTGTATTCTTCTGGTTGTATTCTTTGTCACCAAAAAAAGATTCTGTGGTCTGACTTTTTTTTTTGGCACAGTTTGCTCATGATCCCAGCCAGTTACTTGAGTTATAAACTCTTTGTCAAGGTAGGGGTCTGCTTCTAGTGTGGAGAATGTACTGTCCCAAGCTTTGGGGGTTTTGTGCAGCTACTTTCAGAGATACATCTAGGGACCTGTAAATTTTCAGTTCTTCCAAAGTGGTACGATCAAAGGTGAGGTGTTTACTCCTTTCCTGGCCTGTGCTCTGGTCTATGAGTGACCACAAGCACTATTTTCTGCCTTGGAACTGTGAGAAGGATTCCCTCTCCACCACCACTACAAGCTC
>NW_020943825.1:0-2404 GCF_900497805.2 Vombatus ursinus | reverse complement strand
AAATACTATATAAATGTCATGATTATTTTACTCTAAATTTAACAGGGAACCACTGAAGATTTTTGAGCAGGGGAATGACACAATCATAACTGCATTTTAGAAATATTATTTTTGCAGTTGTGTAGTAGATGCCCTAGAGAGGGAAGAGATTAGAAGTAGGCATACTGATTAGGAAATTTTGTGAGTCCCAGTGAGATGAGATGAGATGAGATGAAGGGCTTAACCAAGACTTTTAACTAAGTAGTAGGAGAGAAAGTGGCCAGATGCAGAAGGAAAAATATTTGACAAATGAATAGTTATGGAGCTAGGGGAGAGGGAGCAGTGGAGGAGTGAAGGACAATTCCAAGGTTACAAACTTGGGTGACGGAGAGGATTTCCTGAGCAGAAATAAGTTTAGAGTAGGGACATGTTCGGGACAGGGTGTCAACAGGCAATCATAATGTCACCAAACTTATGTGAAAACCAGGTTTATTACAAGAGAAATGAACATGCATGTGAAACCCAAAGGGTTCTTGTCCTTACAGAAGTTTACACTTTTATAATTGCAGGACAAGGGGAGGAAGGGAAACCAGGAAGGGGCGTGACACGGGAGGGAGCAAGGTGCAGCAAAGGTGGGAAAAAAGACAAAACCACTGGCTGTGGACAGGAGCAAGGTAATGGCAAAAGCCTCATTCTTTTCCCTTGGGAACTGCTAGGCTATGAAGATAAGAGGGTCTGCTAACTGCACAGGATTCCAGCTGCATAAGCATTATCCTAGCCTGGCACAGACTGGCTGGCACCTGTCTTACCTCCCAAGGATACACAAGGAGTCCAGCTCAGGAGCAGCAAGAAATTATGTCAGCTCAGGGGGAGCTTAATCTTTGTCACCTTCAGAGCTTCCTGCAAGCTGTGGGTTCAGTGTTTGTGGAAAATATGGCACCTCAAAAAGTCAAGTTCAGGGGATTCCTTTTCAGCCCTTAGCATGGGGAAATACATTTCATTTTGAATATGTTGAGCTTGAGATGTACATGTAATATCTAGGTGTAGCTGCCCAATGGGCAGTTGGAAAAAGGACTGGAATTTAGTGTAAAGATTTTAGAACTGTTAGTTTAACTCAGTGGGGTTCCCTATCTTTAGACCATAAATCTGGGCAACATGCATTTTTCATTCGCTTTGTTTTCCTAATGCAGAGTGGTAGATTTTTATTATAATCCCAGTAAAAGGCTATGTCTGCTGTCTAAGAATCAGCCTACTTAAGTAAAAAAGACACCCATCTCTAGAAATTGATGCACTTTTTGACATTGGCAACCCATTAAACAGATAAAGATACAAAATGGCCTTCATTCTTATGTGAGATCCCTTCTGTTTCTCATTGATGATGGTAGAGGGTGTTGAGAATGTTATCCTATGGAAAATAGAAGCAAGGGATTACAAAAGCATGTCATAGCCTTAAAAGAATAGTGTTCTTTGTTGCTGTTGAGTCCTTTCAGGCATGTCTGACTCTTTGAGGCTCCATTTGGGGTTTTCTTGGCAAAGATACTGGAGTGGTTTGCCATTTCCTTTTCTAGCTCATTTTCCAGGTGAGGAAACTAAGGCAATCAGGATTAAGTGACTTACTCAGGATCACATAGCTAGGAAGTATCTGAGGTCCAATTTGAACTCAGGTCCTCCTGACTCCAGGTCTGGCACTTGAGAAAGGAATTTATAATTTTCATATTAATCGATATGATATGTGTAATGAATATACTAGTAATTTAGTTTTCTCAAGAGCTGCCTTTTCCAGCAGTGAGTCAGACTCACAATGCAGCTTGAACTGATCAATCGAACCTTGCACAATCAGTGGCATTCTTCTGCTTGTGTACCTGAAGTGAAGCGAATCAAAGACTACTTAGAACCTGTTCCCATCACAGAACTCTGGTTCTGTACTTTAGGGAAGGTAGTTACAACATGCAAAATCTTGACTCTAGAATTGTTGTATTTTGGGACTTAGGAGTTTCTCATGGTAACCACTAAATGATTGTTTTGTAATCCACCTTCCCCAGTTGTGATTTAAGTATATAACATGTGCTTTTACTTCAGCTGAGAGAACATTCCTCACTCTGAAATTGATCAATTAAACTACTTGATTACTGGCACTCCATCTCTAGGCCTGCTTTGTGCAGGCTCTGAGCATTCTCAGGTTAGAGACTGGAGTCCCAGAAATCAAGTAAAGCGCTCAGTAAAAATCCAGTTAACACACTCTATCCACTCCACTGCCTAGCTGCCAAAAGAATAATGTAAGGGGTGCTAAAGCTAAGATTGAGCTGGGAAGGGAGAAGGAAGTTAGGGACAGCAAAAAACAAAAACAAAACCAAAACTTTTTAAAGCTATACTGGGGAAAGATGAGGACCAAAGCAGGAATAGGAAAGTTGTGTGGGTTGGATGG
>NW_020943824.1:0-16317 GCF_900497805.2 Vombatus ursinus | reverse complement strand
CTTGACAAGACAATCCCTGCCCTCAAGGAGTTTACAATCTAATGGGCGAGACCACAACAAACAAATATATAGAAAGCAAATTATATACAGGATAAATAGGAAACAATTAACAGAGTAAAGTCACCAATATTTCTTTTTTGTTTTTTGTTCTTTGTTTTGTTTTTGCATTTTGGTGAGGGAATCAGGAACAATTGACTTGCCCAGGGTCACACAGCTAGTAAGTGTCAAGTGTCTGAGGCTAGAGTTGAACTCAGGTCCTCCTGACTCCAAAGTTCTATCCACTGCACCACCTAGCTGCCCCGATATTGGACTGGACTCATTTTGCAGATGAGGAAACTGAGGCAAACAGGTTTAAGTGACTTGCCCAGGGTCACACAGCTAGTGTCTGAGGCCAGGTTTGAACTCAGAAAGATGAGCCTTTCTGATTCGAAGCAAAGGTCTATCCACTGCACCACCTAGCTGCTCAGTGAAGTCACAAATATTAACAGGGTTTGGGGAAGGCTTCCTGTAGAAGGTAGGATTTTAATTGGAACTGAAAGGAAGCCAAGGAAATCAGTATATAGGGTTTAAGAAGGAGAGTGTCCTAGGCATGAGTGACAGCCAGAGAGAATGCCCAGAGCCAAGAGATGGAGTATCTTGCTCATGGAACAGGCAGGAGGCCAATGTCACAGAATAAAAGAGTATGTGTCTGGGAGTAAGGTATAGGAAGACTGGAAAGGCAGGAGAGGGCTAGGTTATGAATGTCGAGCTGAACATTTTGTGTTTTCTGTTGGAGGCAATACGGAGCCATGGGAGTAGGGGCAAGGTGTGACATGGTTGCCATTTGGGAAAATCACTTTGGTGTCTGAATGTAAGATGGATTGGAATGGGAAGGGACTTGAGGAGACAGATCAATCAGCAGGCTATTGCAACAGTCCAGATATGAGGTGAAGAGAGGGCTTGCACTACAGTTGTGACTTTGTCAGAGGAGAGAAGAGGCCATGTTCAAGAGCTGATGCAAAAATGAAATCAACAGGCCTTGGCAAAGCTTGGATTTGGGTGAAGGGGAAGGAAGAGATAGTGAAGATTCAAAAATGATTCCTAGGTTGCAAGGTTGAGGGACTGGGAGGATGGTGTTACCTTCCACAGTAATAGAGAATGTAAGAGAGGGGAGGGGCAGCTATGTGGCAATATGGATAGAGCATTGGGCTTGGGAATCAGGAAGACTCCTCCTCATGAGTTCACATTTGGCTTCAGAACTTATTAGATGTGCGATGCTGGAGTTGTGGGAGCCCCAGTTCCTCAATTGTAAAATGAAGTGGAGAAGGAAATGGCAAAACCACTCCAGTGTGTTTGCCAAGAAAACTTCAAATAGGATCACAAAGAGTTAGACACAACTGAAAAGATTTGAAACAACAAAGAGAAGGGATTGTATGGGGTAAGGCAATGAGATTATTTTGGACATGTTTAATTCAAGATGTCTACTAGACATCCAACTTGAAAAACCTGAAAGGCAGTTGGGGATGGGAGGTTGGAGGTCAGTACAGAGGTTGGGGTACAATAGGTGGATCTGAAAGTCATGGAAGTTGGTTCTGCTTCCAGGAGCCAAGATGGCAGAGTAAAAAGGTAGTCACTCTAACCCTCCCCTATCAACCTTTGAAAACCCAGAAAATATCACCCCAGAAAAAAACCTGGAACAGCTGAAACAGAAGAAAGATGGGGAGCAGCACTGCAGCAGCCCAGGTAGGTAAAGGGATTAATGGGAAAGGCCCCTCCTACCCTGGGGGAAGGGAAGCAGTATGGAATGGGAGTCACCCAACCAGCTAATGGAAAGACCCACTTTAGCACACCAGGAGAATATTCTGGTGCCTCAGCATTCTACAGCAAATGGGTCTTCTAGTGCCTCAGCAAAAACAAAGGAAACAGCACTACAAAGCGCCCCAGGCAGATAAGCACCCTGCAGCATTCATCTGAAAGGAGATGAAGAAAGCAGCCTAGAGTTGCCTGAAAGTTCCAGCCTTGCTGATTCCAGCTCAGCACCAGGTAAGCTGTCAGAACCCTACAGCTTCCAACTGCCAACCAGGAGGAGATCCCAAAGCCCAGGTGGTAGAGCAGGCAAACACCAACAGCTGGACCTCCAAGTGCCTCAGTGAGGGTGGGGGAACCAGTGGAAACCAGTTCAGGAAACCACCAGAAAAACCACTCAGAAAAACACCAAAGGAGTCTCCCAGTGCCTCAGCAGAACTAAGGGAGACAGCACTGCAAGGGGCCCCAGGCAGATAAACACCCTGCAGCACCCATCTAAAAAGAGCTGAACAAAGTTAAAGGAAAGGAAAAGCAGGCAACACAGATTTGCCTGAAAGTCCCAGTCATGCTGATTCCAGTCCAACACCAGGTAAGCTGCCAGAACCCTACAGCCTCCAATTGCCAACATAAGAGGCCCCAGCACACAAAGCCAACACAAGAAGCTTGGGTCAGTGCCCTCTGCTCCCCAGCAGGAGAGCTGAATCCCTTTAAAGGCCAGGGAATAAAGAAACACCATGATTAAAAAGAAATAGACAATAGACTCATATTATGAGAAGAGTGAAGATCAAGACAGAAATTCTGAAGAGGACAACATTGTCAACAACCCCACATCTGCAACATCAAAAGGGAACTGGTCTGAACTGGTCTGAAGTCCAAAAAGTGTTCTTAGAAGAGCTCAAGAAAAACTTTAAAAGTCAAATGAGAGAGGTAGAGGAGTCCTTAAAAAATACAATTGGCCAATTAGAAAAAAAGCACACTGAAGAAAACATGTCCCTAAAACACACAATTGACCAATTGGAGAAGAAAGTATAAAATCTAACAAAACAAAACAATATGTTAAAAATTAGAATTAAACAAATGGAAACTAAGGACTCTATGAGAGAGGAAGAATCAGTCAAACAGAAACAAAAAAAATGAAAAAATAGATGAAAACATAAAATATCTCATGGGTAAAAAAAACTGACCTGGAAAATCGATCCAGGAGAGACAATTTAAAAATTATTGGCCTACCTGAAAATCATGATGAGAAAAAGAGCCTGGACAGTATCTTTCAGGAAATCATAAAGGAAAACTGTCCTGAAGTCCTAGAACCAAGAGGTAAAATAACTATAGAAAGAATCCACAGCTCTCCTCCTGATAGAGATCCCAAATTGAAAACACCAAGGAATGTAATAGCTAAATTCCAAAATTACTAGATTAAAGAGAAAATACTGCAAGTAGCCAGAAAGGAACAATTTAAATATCATGGAACCATAGTCAGAATTACACAGGACCTTGAAGCTTGACCGTAGGGCATGGAACATGATATTCCATAAGGCAAAAGAACTTGGAATGTAGCCCAAAATCAACTACCCAGGGGGGGAGATGGATATTCAACAAAATAGGGGGCTTCCAAACCTTCCCGATAAAAAGACGAGAGCTCAACAAAAAATTTGATCTTCAAGTACAAGATTCAAGAGAGACATAAAAAGGTGAATGGGACAGAAAGAGACAATATGTTGTTAATAAGGGCAAACAGTTTACCTCCCTAGAAGGGAAGATGACACTTGCAACTATGGAGAACTGTATTGTTATTACAACATGTTAAAGGAGTATACATAAAGGGGGTGGATATAAGTTGACTTTGATGTAATGACAAAAAAAAAATTTACTCAAGTGGGTTAAATGGATCCAAGTAAGTGGATTAGTCTGAGCTAAGAAAATGTACTGAGAAAGGAGGAGGCAGACAAGGGTGAATTACATTACAGGAAAAGACACAAAAACCTATTAGAGCAGAGGGAAAGAAGGGAGGGGGATGAGCATTGTTTGAACCTTACTCTCATCAGATTTGGCTCAAGAAGGGAATAACATAATCAGTTAGGTATAGAAATCTAACTTGCCCTATGGGTAGTAGGAGGGAAAAGGGGAAAAAAAAGGGAGAGGGGATAGAAGGGAGGGAAGAAGCAGTAAGGGAAAGGGAGAAGAAAAGGGAAAGGGATAATTTCTTCACACTATGAAGAAATACAGACCTATATAATTAGAGAAAAATTAGAAGAAATGTAAGAAGATCA
Organism: Vombatus ursinus; assembly: GCF_900497805.2. Taxonomy (NCBI): domain Eukaryota; kingdom Metazoa; phylum Chordata; class Mammalia; order Diprotodontia; family Vombatidae; genus Vombatus; species Vombatus ursinus. The sequence goes on along the minus strand of NW_020943824.1, from coordinate 12,262 downwards.
AACAAACAGAATAGTAATAGTAATAAAAATATTACCTGCTTTACAGTTAGCTACTCTGAGGTATCACCTCATACCCATCAGATTGGCAAAAATGACAAAAACTAGAAATGACAAATGCTGAAGACCTGTGGGGGGAAAAGTACATTAATGTAATGTTGGCAGAACTGTGGACTAATTCTGTCACTACAGAAAGCAATTTGGAACTACTCCCCAAAATTTATCAAAATGTTCCTAACTTTTGACCCAGTGATGCTGTTACTCAGTCTATACCTTAAAGAAATCAAATAAAGAAGAAAGGGACCTATGTATACCAAAAATTTTATGGCAGCTTTTTATTGTGGAAAAGAATTGAAAACTGGAGAACAACTGAACTAGTTATGGTATATGAAGGTGATGTTGTACTATTGTGCTGATAAAAGGGATGGTTTTAGAAAAGACCTGGGGAATCTTGTATGAACTGATACAAAGTGAAGTAAGTAGATCCAGAATAATTCATATAATAATAATGATATTTAGACAACTTTGAAATACTTAGAAACTGATCAACACAATAACCAAAAACAATTCTAGAGAACTCATCATGAAAAATGCTACCTAGCTCCTGATAAAGAGGAAATAGATTCAGAGTACACATTGAAGCACATTTTTTTTAGATGTGGCTACTGTAGGAACTTGTTTTATTTGACTATACATGTGTGTAATAGGCTTTGTTTTTCTAGGTTTCTCAATGAAGAAAAAGGAGATAAGAAGGAAGATATGTAGAACTGAAAATAAAATTGAATTTTTTAAACCCTGTGATGTGATCTCAAATATATTACATTAGAAAAATGAATGTAATAGTTTCCCACCACCACTGCTCCAGAACTTGAATAAATATTCTCACCCTGTCCCCAAGAGACTGTATAGAAACTTGAACACATGCAAATAACTTCTTCCTGCTTCTGGCTAGGTATCACTCATCAGGGGCCTGAGTGTCCCAGATCAGAAATGGTTATTGAGTCATAAAAACTGATGGTACAGGATGCCACATTGAGTAGAAGATGTGGTTTCCAGCTGATAACCTTATTAGCTCCAGGTAGCAAGGTATAATTTTAGCCTAAGTGAAGAGGAGAACCTTCTCTACACCAGCACAATATTGGTGGAGGCCACTGCTTCCTATGTGAAGCAGGGACACAATTAGCCGTGCTTTTGCTTGGTCTTCTGGTTGGCTTTGCCCCTCTCTTATGTTTCTTTCTTTTGGCGTAAACTTTGTAAGCATTGAAAAGTTCTGGAAGGCCTGTGAGTGTTGGTGAAAAGTAGCAGTGACTCTACCCAAGAAGAAAGTGCAGCAGAAATAGAAACAGATCAGTTGCAAAAAAAAGAGAAAAAGCAAGGCCCCATTTGCTGTTCGACCAGATTGTTCCGTGGAAATAAAATACAAAATTGCTAATTAAAATCCGTGTAAAGAAAAAAAAACATGTAAAGAAATTTTATATCTCCACAAGCCTTGAATATTGTCCTCCAAAATTATTATACTATTGTTGTTGTTGTTGTTGTTATTGTTTGTCCTTCATTCTTGAAAAGAACCAATGACATCATGAATATAAAGTAAAGGGGAGGTCTCTGGGTTGATGGGGTGATGATAACTGATGACAGAGAAACATGCAGATGAGAAGGGAAAGGAGAAAAACCAAATATGGAAAATCATGATACCTAAGATAAATGGTGAAATAATAAAATAGCTCCACCAACAGTGCATTAGTATACTTTTTTCCTCACATCTCTTCAGTTTGCTTGTGATTTTCCTTTTCTATCATCTTAGTCAATCTGATAGGTATGAAGTCATACCTCAGAGTTGCTTTAATTCACATTTCTCTAATTGTTGGTGATTTAAAACATCTTTTCACTTTACTATTGGCAGTTTTTGGTTTCTTTTTATCATCCAGCTGGTTCAGTTGTATTCTGAGAGGAAGGGATAACTCTATGAGCCACTACAGAATGCTTCATTGGAGGTGCATTGACACCATCACCAGAGGTCAGTGGTGGTTTTAAACAAAGTCCAGAGGCCAACAGAGCAAGCAGCAAAACCTACAGGAAGGAATAGGGAAGGGGAGAAAAAGGAGATTCATGGAACATGTCTGACTCAGGGAGTTAGGCAATACCTGTGGGAAGGAAGAGTCGATCCCCAGACTTCAGCTGAGGGTGGGAGACAACCATGCTGACAATAGACTGGCAGTGATTGCTCCTGTAGCTAAGGTTTTGAGTAGAGTTTTGGTAGAGATCTTCAAGCATATCCTTGCCCATCTAGGAAGGAAAGGGAGGAAGTGGATCAAGGGAGGGGCTGTCTTTCAGTGAAAAGTAAGTGAGAGCCTACCAAATATGGGGACCTTTGCCATCTTGGGTGGTGATGGCATTGCATCCAAAAAAAAAAAAAGGGGGTAGGGAATATCAGGGGTGGGGAACCTACATTCTCAAGGCCACATGTGGCCCTCTAGGTCCTCAAGTATAGCCCTTTGACTGAATCCAAACTTCATAGAATAAAATAATAAAATATTTAACAATATAATAAAATTATGTAATAATTAATAGTAGGATTTGTTCTGTAAAACTTGAACTTAATCAAAAGCACCCAAGGACCTAGAAGGCCACATGTGGCCCTGAGGCCAAAGTTTCCACACCCCTAGGCTCTCATCAGATACACAATTAGGGAATACCAAAGCTGGGGAATTGGGGTAAGGGGAGGGTTTAAGGAAGAGGAAGAATTCATCAAGCCAGCTAGTAAGTTTCCAGAACAAACCAAACATTACTAGTCAGACTTACAAGATGGACCCCAGGTCACAAATGGAGTCTAAGAAACAAAAGGATCACACAGAAATGCATGTTTCCATTATAGACGCACTGAGAGTGGGTGTTCCCCAAGGCTCTGACCTCGACTTTCTTCTTTTCTCCTTCTATACTACTTCATCTGGTGATCTCATCACCTCCTGTGGATTCAATTAGGATCCCAAATGTATTTATCCAGCCCTAACCTCTTTCCAGCTTCCAGTCTCACATCTCCAACTACCTATTGGTCATCTTAAACTGGATGTCCAATAGACATTTTAAACTTGTTAGCAGCAAAAAGACTTACCAAGAATTCCACGAAACCATTGTTTAAACCAGGAAGAACTTTTATTAACAACCTGACTACACCTGGTCAGACCTGACCTGACCTGACCTGACCAGATTGGGTGTTCTGCATGTGGACCCACATGTGTCAGACAGATACACAGCTTTTTATTCCCCATTCCTGATTCGAATTTCCCTCTCCTGTTTCCCCATTGGCTGGGTACTATAGAGGTTACAGCCTGTCCAAAGAACCTAATTTCCCCACGTTAGTCTCCACCCCAATTACATCACTAATTACAACTTTTTTCCTAACCTCCAAACTTGCGTCTCAAACTGCCAATAAAATATCTCCAGTTGAATGTCCTGTAGACATCAAAAACTCAACCCAACCCAAATGAACTCATTATCCTTATGCACAAAACCTTCCCCTATTTCCATACTTCTCTATCACAATCAAGGGCACCACCATCCTCCTAAAGGAGGCTCGAAACCTAGGTGTCATCCATGATTCCACATTCTCACCTCATCTGTTGCTAAGTCTTACCAATTTTACCTTCATGACATTTTTTATATCTGTCCCCTTCTCTCCTCTAACACTGCCACCACCCATGGAAGCCCTCATTACCTCACTGCTAAACTATTGCAATAATCTATTAATTGTTCTCCCTGACACATCTTTCCTGACTCCAGTCTATCCTCAATTCAGCTGTGAAATTAATATAACTAAAATGAGATGTGACATGTCACTACCTATCCAATCAACTCCAATGGTTCTTTGTCACGTCCATGATCAAATATAAAATCCTCTGCTTGTATTTAAAGCCCTTCACATCTTTCTTCTATTACATACATTTCCAATCTTCTTGTACCTTCCTTTTTCTTTCTTTTTTACTTTATTTCTTCCTTTCTTTACTTCTTTCTTTCTTTCTTTATGTATGCATATATATGTGTATGTATGTATGTATGTAAGGTGGATTTTGTTATTCTTTTTTGGATAATAGTCCCCAGAATCCTAGATAATAATTCCCAGGATCCATGGTCATAACAGTCTACTAGTTCCCAGGATTTCACATTGTAAACAATTTCTACAGGGACAGTGTAGTGAGATATAATGATGAGATAATGTAAACATTTGAGTTATTTTGTAAACAGCATACTGTACCTATGTTATACTGATTCACCATGATATTGCTAAAGTTAATATAAATTTGTGAGCTAATGCTGGCAAAATGCCTTCTTTGTCTGCTCCCCTATAAATTAGGTGAGCACTGGTTAAATGGGAATTTGGGGAATATGTTGAAGGCTGAATGCTGTGCAGGCCTTGACCTGCCCCTATCAAGGCTTGGGGGAAATGTGACAGCGGAATGCTATGCTTACCTCAACCTGCCCCCATTGAGACTTAGGAGGGAATGTTGTAGGAGCTGGAGTTCCTACTCTCTGAATAGTCTCACCCACCCCTGCAAAAAGAGCAATTAGTGAATCCTATAGGAGTTGGTGCTGTCATCATCAGGACCCTTTGAGAAGAATAGAATAAAATAAATTATTTAACCCCTCATTGTGTCTCCAAAGCTATCTTCCTGTCTGCCTAGATCAAGAATGAACCTGCTAGAACCTGGAGCCCAAAACCTCCAGTGTCTCCTGTCTTACATTTTTTCTTTTTATTTCTCTCTTTCTTTCTCTCTTTCTTTTTTCTTTCTTTCTTTCTTTCTTTCTTTCTTTCTTTCTTTCTTTCTTTCTTTCTTTCCTTCCCTAGTCTTTAGTACAGTGTTTGGTCCATTAAAAGTTGCTTAATAACTACTTACTGACTAAGAATACATAGTATATTGTTTTCTTCATGGCAATTCATGAAACAAAGGAAAGTGCAAAGTGATTCTATTTCTCCTCCCACAATGATATTGGAAGGAGGGGTGTAAATGGGGGAAAAGGACATTAAGAATCACACTGTTTGTAGAACATCTAAAAACACTGACAATTAATTCTCTACATTTGATTAAATAAAATATATTAATATAACTCTTTTCATAACCCCTTCAAACAATTATAATTTTCATTTTTGGCCATCTTTTCCAGTCTGATAGGTGTGAGATAGAATCTCATAGTTGTTTTCATTTTTATTTATCTTATCATTTATGATTTGGAACATTTTTCATATTGTTGATAGCTTAAGTTTCTCTTCATATTTTTATTCATATCTTTGGACCATTTATCAATGGATAAATGAAATGATTCTTTTTCTTAAAAGATTTTATACCATTCCCTATGTATCTTGGAAATCTGATTTTTATCAGAAGAAAATGCCATAAAATTTTTCCCAGTTAGCTGTTTCCTTCAAATTTTAAGGAAATTGATTTTGTCTGTGCAAAAGCTTTTCCATTTCTTATAATCAAAATTGTCCGTTTGAACTATTCTAATACCCTCTATCCCTTATTGAGTCTTATATATGTCTTTTATCCACAATTTGAAAAGTACATCTTTCTCTGCTCCTCTAATTTGATTAGAATGTGACTTTGTATAACCAGCTATATTTCTAATTCTACAAAGTAACCTTTGGTAATTTGATTATTATAGCATCAAATAAATAAATTAATGTAGGTAATATTGTCATTTTTATTGTATTGGCATGGCCAAACCCTGAGCAAAAAGTACATCTCCAATTATTTAGGCTTGTCTTTATTTCTGTGAAGACTGCTTTGTCATTTTATTCATATAATTTTTGCCTGTGTTTTGGTAGCAGAGTGCCCAAATATTTTATATATTCTGTAATAATTTTGAATGGAATTTCTCTATTTATCCTGCTGAGTTTTATTGTTGTTTGTCCTTTCTACTTGAAAAGGACCAATGACATCACAATGTGGGGGTAAAGGTACAGTATTTTCAACTGTGGCTCATCAGTCTAACACAATACAGTCTAATACAATCTAATACAGTCTAATACAGTCTAATACAATAATGCAGGTTCTAGCACATATTGGACACAAATAGTCCACATGAACATTTGGAATGGAGGTGTCTCTAAAACTGTGCATCACACATTTCATTTGTGCTACTGAGATTTTGCTTTGCTCATAGAACATAATGCCTTCTTTGATGTGGTCCCACCATGTTGGGTGGTCTGATGCTGGAGTCTACCATGTCTCACAACTGATACTAAAGTTCTTTAGAGAGACCTTGAGAGTGTCTTTGTATTGCTTCCTCTGACCTCCATGCAAGCATTTGCCTTGTGCAACTTCTCCATAAAGCAGTCTTTTAGGTAAACTCACATTGGACATTCAAGCTACATGGCCAGCATATTGGGGTTGTACTCTCTGCAAGAGAGTTTGAACACTTGGAAGTTTAGCTCACGCGAGAACCTCAGTGTCTGGTACTTTATCTTGCCAGGTAATCTTCAGAATCTTTCTAAGGTAATTCAAATGGAAGCTGTTCAATTTCTTTGGTATGGTGCTAGTATACTGCCCAGGTTTCACAGACAATGAAGTCAGCACAGTGGTTCTGTAGATGTTCAGTTTGGTATGCAGCCTAATACTTCTTCCCTTTCTTTCTTTCATCACACACTTTCAATGAGGATGAAAACTGCATCAAGTTCAACCCCTTCACTGATGATAAACTTGAAACTTGAAAAGCCCATGATGGAAGGAGAATTGGTACATGACTTTTTGTTTCCAAATGATTGTGCACTCAATGCAGCCTCCGAGGCTGAGATGCAACAGAGTATGGATCAATTCTCTGCTGCTTGTGCTGATTTTGGCTTGATGATTAACACCATAGAAAACAGAGGTTCTTCACCAGCCAACACAACACCATCCATATGTGGAACCATCAGTTACAGCAAATGGAGAAATTTTTAACACTATGGAAAAGTTCACTTAACTTGGAAGTATATTTTCCAGGGATGTTCACATAGATGATGAAGTTGATGTGTGCATTGCCACAGCTAGCTCAGTGTTTGAGTTTTTCTAATAATATACCGAAAGCTTAATGGTTTTTGGTGGTTTATTTCATAGGTACTACTTTGCTGAAATTATTATTCCAATTCATTTTAGGTGAAATTCTAGAGTTATCTAAGAAGATCGTTATCTAAAAAAACAATAATTTAGGTTCATCTTAAACTGTTACATTTCATTTATTTTTCTTGTGTTATTTCTATTGCTAAAACTTTTAGTACTATATGAAATAGTAATGATGATCATTGACAATCTTGATTTACCCCTGATTTTATTGGATCTTGGTTTTAGGTAGATATCATTTAGGTAAATATTAGGTAGATATTGTTATGTAGATAACATATTAAGGAAATGTCCTTTGATTCCTATACTTTTTAATGTTTTTAACTGAAATTAGTGCTATATTTTATCAATACTTTTTTCTACATATGTTAATCATGTGATTTTAATGGTTTTGTTATTCACAATGGTTTATAGTTTTCCTAATATTGGACCAATTCTAGATTTCTGGGATAAATTCAAGTTGTAATACATGTGTGTATATATATAGATATAAATATAGATATAGATATATACACACATGTATATACATACACATATATGTATATATGTACATATTATTTTAACATGTTTTTCTAACTTCTTTGTGAATATTTCATGCAGTAAATTCTATTGATCTCTATCAGATAAGTTGTTCTATCATTTTCCTTTTTCCTACTTTATCCTTCCCTAGTTTAGATATCAGGAGCATATTTAAATCATAAAGGAGTGTGGGGTGAAACTTTATCTATTGTAGCAAATATTTTATGTAATATTGGAATTAATCTAAATGCTTGATAGCATTCACTTATAAATCCACCTAAAAATCATTTATGTCTTCTTCATTTATTTTCTAAGATTTGATTATTTAAATTTTCTCTTTGTTTTTACTGTTGTTCTGAGTGTGTAATGGTGATTCCATACTGACACACACACACACATATACACATATGTATATTTATAAATAAACATATGTATTCATCCATTTCATTTTTTTCTTTTGTAAGTGCATAGTTGGGCAAAATAGTTCTGAACAATTCCTTTTAATTTTCTCTTCACTTGTTGTGGATTCTCCTTTTTCATTTTTTAGATTGTAAATTTAATTTTCTGTTCTTTTCTATCAGAATAGCTAATGGCTTTTCTTCTTTAATTTTTTAGAAAGGTAATTTTATCTATCAAGTCAATGAAGATTTCCTGCTTACAATTTTTGTTTCTTTTTTGATTTTTAAAATTTTTACAGGAGATTATATGTTGATTATCTAGTTATTTTTAGTTCCATGTGCAATTCATTAATCCTTTCTCTCTCGCTCACTCTCCCTCTCTCTCTCTCTCTCAACTGTTAAAAGATAAAGATTTTCCCCTCAGGACTGCTTTTGCCACATCCCAGTAATTTTGGTATGTGGTCTCACTGTTGTCATTTTTAAATAAAATTATAAGCTGTTTGTATGATTTATTCTTTGATGTATTCTTCAGGATTAAATTACTTGGAATCCAATTAATTAACTGATTTTCATCTAGGAAAAAAAGATTTTCTTTAAAAGTAGTTTCTTGAATATGATTTTATTACATTTTGTTTAGTAAATGATGTCTTTAATCCTGTTTTTCTACATCCATTTGAGAAGTCTTTTCTGCACTGACACATGGTCATTTCTTGTAAAGGGGGCAAGTGCAATAGAGAAATTCTCAGAGATTGTATTTTTCAGTTTTCTAAATCCTAAAGTTTTTATTGTTCATATTTTTGTTAGATTTCTCTGCCACTTAAGCTGGTACATTGAAATCCTTGACTATTGTCTTACCGTCCATTTCTCCCTGTATTTTTCTTAACCATTTAAGTACTTAGATGCTTTGTCATTGAATGAATACATCACAAATATTAATGTTATTTCATCATGGCCTTATCATTCAGCTAAAAACTACTCACACCAAAATTTTCAATGATCACTTAATTGACAGTTCTAATGGTTTTTTAATTAATCCTCATCCTTCATTATCTTTCTGCACCCTTTAACCCTATTAATCACCTTTTTCTTCTTGATACTCACTTCTCTCTTAAGTTTTTAAGTCCCTACCCTCCTCTGCTTCTCTTCCTGTCTACCTCTTCTTTCCCAGTCTAGATAACATCCACTAATTGTAGGTGTCTCCAGGCACTCTCTCTGGGGCACTCTTCTCATCTCCCTCTATATTATTATTCATTTAGTAATCTCATCACTTCTGATGGATTTGTCTTGATGATTCTCAGATCTACTTACTGAGTGCTAATTTTTCTCCTGACATGCAGTTTTGCATCTCTAACTGCCCATGGGACATTTCAAACCAGATCTTCCAAGCAGAAGTCATTATCTTTTCCCCAAACTCTTCATTCTTCCTAACCTTCCTATTATTTTTGAGGGCATTATAATCCATCCAATTACCTATGAATAAAACCTAAGTGTCATCCTCAACTCCTCACACTTTCTCACTTCCAATATCTAATCAATTGCCAACTCCTGTCCATTTGTTTCTTTCAACACCTCACATATATGCCTCCCTTCCCTTTTCTGACCACCTATATCACCTTGGTGCAAGCCTTCATCACCATGCACCTGGACTAGTTCAATGGCCTTCTGGTTGACTTCTGAGCCTCAAGTTTCTTCCAACATGGTTCGTAGTCCATTCAGCTATCAAAGTGATCTTCAATAAGTGCAAATCTCACTGTATTACCTCACATTCAATAAATTTCAGTGACTCCTTATTACTTCCAGGATCAACTATAAAATCTTCCTTTTCTTTCTTAGAATCCTTCATAACCTAATTCTTTCCTATCTTTTTTAGTCTTCTTATACCTTACTTCCATCCATAAACTATAAGTTAGTGATTCTGGGTTCTTCACTATTCTTTGTATATAGTACTCCATCTCCCAATTCCATATATTTAGACTGACTTCCTCCATTCCTCAAATTCTCTCCTCCCTCACCTCCACCTCCTGATTTCCTTTAAATCTCAGCTAAAATCCCACCTTCAGCAAACCTTCTTTTTTAATTCAGGTTTATTTTATATTCAGTTCCATTGAAAATCTGAAGTCATGCAAAACATATTTCCTCATTAGTCATGAGAGGAAGAACAAGAATAAGAATGAGGAAAAAAGGAAGGAAGGAAGGAAGGAAAGAAGGAAGGAAGAGAAAGAGAAAATGTGCTTCAATTTGCATTCTGGGCCCATCAGTTCTGGAGGTGGATTGCATTTTTCATCATGAATTATTTGGAATTGTGGTGGATCATTGCATTGACCACATTTAGTAAGTCTTTTAGCATTGATTGTCTTTGCAACATTGCTGTTTCTGTATAAATTGTTCTCCTGTTTTTGCTCATTCTACTTTGCATCAGTTCATTTAAATCTTCCTAGGTTTTTGTTTCTTAAAATCATCTCCTTCATCATTAATCTCTTTGAGCCTTTTGTATACAAAGTTCCAATTCAGAAGCCAATTAGAAGATTTTCTGTCACCTCACAATAAGCCAACAGGAAACAGTCATAGGATACCTGTGACTGCTCTGAAGCATAGAGGAACAGGGCCTCTCCAGCACCCGGTTTAGAAGCAGGCTCACCCTGCCTATACAATGACTGTCAGCAGGAAGAAGATGCTGTTCATGCTCTAAAGCCTGGGCCCTCATTGGCTGGTCCTCCCATCATAGAATTTAGCCAAAATGAATAGCTCAGGACCCTAAAATTATCTCTCATTTTGCTTCAATCTCAAGCCAACAGAGAGCCTGCTACCTTTGGACCACAACTTGAAGCTTGATCCTTTCTAAATCTCTATACACTAAGAACAAACACTATTCCTCCTTCCTGATCCCTGGTTCATAATTAAGGACAAACACAAATAAAAAAACTGTTAAAATTAGTCATATCTTCTACACAGTGAGCTAGATTTTAAAACTATTACCTATAATAGAACACTACTGTAAAGAACAGAAAACTCTGTCATCTAAGACAAAAAGGGAGGGGAAAGAAAAAAGTGGTTTCATCAGTTGTCTGAATTCTCTGCCAGGGGAAAGTTCACCAATGATTGCAAGCTCCCCATGCTCTGGTCATGTATACCTGTCTGTCTGTCCTGGTAAACCAAGGCACCATCCCTTCTTTCTCTTCTCTCGCCCCCCAGCTCCTCTCTCCACATTGAGGGCAGCTGCTATGCTATAACCACTCCTACAGCCAGCATCCCTTTCATCTCCCTTGGGAGAAGTCTAGAATTTCTTCCTTTGCATAAAAAAGACAATTTTACCTCCTTCGAACTCTGCTAAAAAGAACCCACTCAAGCCAGTCTCATTTATTTCTTTTTACACAAGGGGATCTTAGAGAGGAGTGGACACTGGAAACTGTGATGGTCAGAAAAGGCCTCTTGCAGAAAATGTAGTGCTTGAGCTGAGTCCTGGGTACAAGCATTCCAAATTATTCAATTCCTACTTTAGCAATCCATTGTGTACTCATTCAGAAAATCTTACATGGAGGAAGACATAGAAGTTAGTGTGGACATCAAAATCTATTTCTCATCATACTTTTTAAGAATTTCCTCATGGGGCAGCTAGGTGGTACAATGGACAGAGCACTGGCCCTGGAGTCAGACAGACCTTAGTTCAAATCCACCCTCAGATGTGTAACACTAGCTGTGTGACTCTGGACAAGTCACATAACCCCATTGACTAGGCATGGCATGGCACACCCACATGAGAGAAGGTGTTGTGCTCTATGAGAAAAGTATAATAGCAGTAGCTCAAAATGTGAGATTTGTAAATTTAGAAAACCCACCCCAACTGTTCACATGAACTATTTATGCCTGACCTGTGGTGGAGCATTCTGAGTTCATATTGGTCTGATCAGCCAGCTGAATACACTGTAACTTGACTCTAACATAGTGATGTCACTTTGGTCCTCTTTGAAAATGAAGGACAACAACCAGACCAACCAGTAATCTGGGTATTGACCTCATGATTCAACTGAAATTTCTCTCTCAAAATATAATGATCTCTTAAACACCAGATCTAATTACTTCATTCACATTTCATTGCTCTTACTAATATTCCTCCATGCCACCTGAACTATACACAAAACAATTACACCTTTGACCTCACGAGAGCCTTAAAACTTTTAATCACCTCTTCCCCTTGATATTCTCCTCTCTGTTTTCTTCTGGTTCTCCTATTTGTCTGACCATCATTTATCAGTA
>NW_020943823.1:0-7326 GCF_900497805.2 Vombatus ursinus | reverse complement strand
TCTCACTCTTGCCTTCTCTCTCTTCCCCTCCTTCCCTCCATCTCCCTCTCTTTTTCTCTCCCTCTCTCCTTTATTCTCTCCCTCCTATTCTGTCTCTCTCTTTCTCTCTATATATCTTCCTGTCTCTGTCTCTCTATCTATCTCTCTCCCCCCTCTCTTTTTCTCCTTTGTCCCCCTGCTTTCTTTTCTATTTCTTTCACTCTCTTTTTCTCTGTCTCTCTCTCTGTCTCTCTCTCTCTTTCTCTCTCTGTCTGTCTCCCTCCTCTGTCTTTCCCGCCCTTTCTTCTTTAGTCCCTCCTTCCTTATCTCTCTCCCTTCCTCCCTACCTCCCTCTCTCCTCTTCTCTCTCTCTTTCCCTCTCTTCTTCCCTCTCTTCTTTTCTATCTTTCTCTCAGCTTCTCTCTGTTTCTCTTTTTCGGTGTCTGTGTTTCTCTCTCTCTCTCTCTCTCTCTCTCTCTCTCTCTCTCTCTCTCTCCCTCTTTCTCTCTCTCATACCCTTCTTGCCTCCTTCCTTTCCTATCTCTCTGTCTCTGTCTCTCTTTTCCCTCTTCTCTCTCACTGTCTCTCTTTCTTTCTGTCTCTGTCACTATCTGTTTTTCTCTCCTTTTCCTCTCTTTTCTCTCCTGCTGTCCTTCTCACCTTCTTCCCATGCCATCCTCCCTGCCTACTTCCATCTCTACCTGTCTATCCTCTCACTCCTTCCCCCACCCCATCTCTCTCCTCTCTCTCTGTTTACCCCCTCTCTCACACTCTCCCTATTCTTTCTCCTCTCTCTTTCTGTCTGCTCTCTCTCGTTCTCCATCTTCTTACCTCCCTCTTTCTTCTCTCTCAGTCCTCCTTCATTCTTGTCTACTCTCCGTTTCCCTTCATCACTCCATCTCCCTCTCTTTTTATCTCCCTCCTTCCTTGTTTTCCTTCCTTTGTCCCTCTCCATCTCCCTCTCTCTCTCCTTACCAACTTTCTTCCCTCCTTCATTTCCTATCTCTCTCTGTCTCTGTCTCTTTTTCCTCTTTTCCCTCAGTGTCTTTGTCTTTGTTTCTCTTTCACTTTCTTCTGTCTGTCTGTCTCTCTCTTTCCCTCCCTCCCCCCTCCCTCCTCTCTTTTTCTTTCTCTCTCTCTCTTTCTCTCTTCCTTCTCTCCCTCTGTCCCTCTCTCTCATTTTTTGACTCTAATTTTTCTCTCCCTCTTTGTCTCCCTCCCTTTCTCCCTCTCCATCTACCCCTCTCTCTCCTACCCTTCTTCCCTCCTTCCTTTCCTATCTCTTTCTGCTTCTCTGTTTTTCTCTCTCTGTCTCCCTATCCCTTTTGCCTCTTATCCCTCTTTGCTTCTGTCTTTCTGTTTTGTCTCTATCCCTGTCTGTCTGTTTGCCTCTTAATTTTTCTGTGTCTCTCTCCTCTCTCTGTTTCCCTCCCTCCTTCTCTTTCTTCTTTTCTTTCTCTCTGTCACTGTCTCTTTTTCTCTGTCTCTTTATCTGTCTGACTGTCTGTTTGTCTTTCTGTCTCTCTCTCCCTCTCTATCGCTTTCTCACACCCTTCTTGCCTTTTTCCTTTCCCATCTCTCGGTCTCTCCTTTCCCACTTCTCTGTCACTGCCTCAGTCTTTCTGTTCCTGTGTCGGTCACTGTCTGTCTGTCTATCTGTCTCTCTGCCTAACTCTCTCTCTCTCCCCTCTGTCTCTCCCTCTCTCTTCTTCCCTACCTCCTTTCCTATCTCTTCCCTTTGCTGCCTCATTCTCTCCTTTTCCACGTGTCTCTTCCGTGCCCTCTCTCCCTTTCTCCTTTCTTCCCTTCCTCCTTTTTTGTCTCTGTCTCTCTCTGTATCTTTCTCCTCTCTCTCTTTCCTTCCCTTCTTCCCTCTTTCTTTTCATATCTCTGTCTTTGTTCATCCATCTCTGTCTCTGTGTCTGTCTGTCTGTTTGTCTGTCTGTCTCTGTCTCTCTTTTTCTCTCTCTCTCCCTATCCTCTCCCTCCTCTCTTCTTTTTCTGTCCTCTCTCACTCTTGTCTACTCTCTTCCCCTCCCTCCCTCCATCACTATCTCTTTTTCTCTCCCTCTCCCCTTGCCTCCTTTCCTTTGTCCCTCTCCATCTCACTCTCTCTCACTCTCATCTTTCTTAACTCCTTCCTTTCCTTTCTCTCTCTGTCTCCCTCTCCATTTCTCTCTCTCTGTCTTGCTCTCTCTCTTTTCCCTCTTCTCCCTTTCTGTTTCTGTCTCTCTGTTCTTCTCTCTGTCACTGTCTGTCTATCTCTCTCTTCTCTTTCTCTCCCTTGTTTCTCTCTGTGTCTGTCTCTCTCCTCTGTCTTTCTCTCCCTTCCTTCTTCCCTCCCTGCTTTCCTATCTCTCTCCCTTCCTCCCTCCCTCTCTCATCTTTTCTATCCTTCTCCCTGTCTCTCTGTGTCTCTTTTTCTTTATCTCTCTGTTTATCTTTCTGTCTGTCTGTCAGTCAGTCTGTCTGTCTGTCTAGCTCTCTCTCTTCCTCTCCTTCTCTATCTTTTCTTCACACCCTTCTTGCCTCCTTCCTTTCCTATCTCTGTCTCTTCTCTCCTTTCCCTCTTCTCTCTCCCTGTCTCTTTCTCTTTGTTTCTGTCTCTTTCACTATCTGTTTTTCTCTTCTTTTTCTCTCTTTTCTCTCCTTCTGTTCCTCTTAGCCTCCTCCCCTGCTGCTGTTCCTCCCTCCTTCCATCTCTTTCTGTCTTACCTCTCTCTCCTTCCCTCTCTCCATCTCTCTTCTCCTGTCTAACTCTGTCTACTTTATCTCTCCCTCCTTTTCTCTCTTTCTATCTTCCTCTCTCTTTCCCCGTTCCACTGTTCTTTCCTCCTTTCTTGCATATTTCTGTCTCTCTCTGTTTTTATCTCTCTCTCTCTTCTTACCTCCCTCCCTCTATCTTCTCTCTGTCCTCTCTCATCTTCGCCTACTCTCTCATCCCTTCCCTTCCTCCATTTCCTTCTTTTTTTCTCTCCCTGCCTCCTTGTCTCCCTCTTCTTTTCCCTCTTCTCCCTCACTGTCTCTGTGTCTGTTCTTGTCTGTCACTCTCTGTCTTTCCTGTCTATTTGTCTGTCTCTCCCCTCTGTATTTCCTTCCCTCCTTCCTTTCCTATCTCTCTTCCTCCCTCCCACTCTTTCCTCCTCTCCCCCCAACTCTCCCTTCCTCTCCCCCCTCTCTTTTCTCTCCTTTTCCCTCTTTTCTTTGTCTCTATCTATGTCACTTTCTCCATCTCTGTGTCTGTCTGTCTCTCTTTCTACGTCTCCTATTCACCCTCCCTCTCTCTTCTCTCTATCTCCTCTCTCACTCTTGTCTGCTCTCTCTTCCCCTCCTTCCCTCCCTCTTTCCTATCCTATCTCTCTCTGCCTCTGTGTTTCACTGTGTCTCTTCTTTTCCTCCCTCCCTCCTCTTTCTCCTCTCCTCTCTCTGTCTGTCTCTCTTTCTCCCTCCACTCCCTCCCCTTCTCCTCTTCTTCCCTCCCTCCTTTCCTATCTCTCACTATCTTTCTCTTTCCTCTCTCTCTTTCCCTCCCTTCTTCCCTCCTTTGTTTTCTGTCTCTATTTATGTCTCTGTCTCTATGTCTGTGTGTCTGTCTGTTTCTCTTTCGTTCTCCCTCTCCTTCTCTTGTCTCTCTTCTCTCTGCCCTCTCTCACTCTTATCTACTCTCTCTTCTCCTCCCTCCTTCCATCTCCCTCTCTTTCTCTTTTTCTTACCTTTCTTCTCTCCTTCTTTTCATATCTCAATCTGTCTCTCTCTCCATCTCTCTCTGTCTCTCTGTTTCTCTCTCTCTCTCCCCCTTTCCTCTCTTCTTCTTCACTGTTCCTGTCTCTCTGTTTCTTTCTGTCAGTGTCTTCTCTGTCTGTCTGTCTCTGTCTCTTTGTCTCTCTGTCTCTCTCCCCCTTCTGTCTCTCCCTTCCTATCTCTTTCCCTTCCTTCTTCTCTCTCTCCTTTACTATCTTTTTCTCTGTCTCTGCGTCTCTCTGTCTTGGTGTCTGTCTGTCTCTGTGTCTGTGTATTTGTTCATCGGTCTGTCCATCTCTCCTCCCCACCCTCATTCCCTCTATCTTCTCTCTCTCCTCTCTCACCCTTGTCTATTCTATCTTCCCCTCCCTCCCTCCATCTCCCTCTTTTTTCTCTCTTTTCTTCCTTTCTTTCCTCTTTCCTATCCTATCTCCCTGTCTCTCTGTTTCTTTCTCTGTCTGTGTGTCTCTCTCTGAGTCTCTCCCCAATCCCTTTCCCTCTCTCCCTCCTTCCCTTTCTCTCTCTCTTTTCTTCTCTCTCATTCCCTTCTTTCTTCCTTCCTTTCCTCTCTCTGTCTGTCTATGTCTTCTCTTTCTCTTTCTCTTCCTTCTTTCTTCTCTCCTTTACTGTCTCTGTCTCTCTCTATCTCTTTCTCTATTTTCTCCTGTATTTCTCCGTCCCTCCTTCCCTCTCTCTCTCCATCTCCCTCTCTCTCCCTCCCCTTCCCTCTCTTTATTTGCCTCCCTCTCCCCTCTGGGAGTCTCTCTGTCTCTCCTCACTCTCTCCCTCTCTCTCTTCTTCCCTCCTTCCTTTCCTATTTCTCTCATTCTCTGTCTCTTTCTGTCTCTCTCTCTTCCTGCTTACCTCCATCCCTCTCCTTCTCAATCTCTCTCTGTTTCCTTTCTCGCCTTCTCTCCCTTCTGCCCTCCCTCCTTCATTATCTCTCTCTGTCTCTTTCTCTGTTTCTCTGTCTATCTTGCCTTCCCTCTCTCTCCCTTGCTCCGTCCCTTCTTACTTCCCTCTTTTCCTGTCTGTCTCTCTATCTTTCTGTCTCCTTTCTGTCTTTCCCTCCCATCTTCTCTCTCTACTTTATTATCTCTCTTTCTCTCTCTGTTTCTTGGTGTCTCTTTTTGTCTCTCTGTCTCTCTCCTCTCTCACTATGTCTCTTCTCTCTCACCCTCCGTTCCTCCATCTCTCCATCTCGCTCCCTTGCTTCTATCTTTCATCCTTTCCTATTTCTCTCAGTCTCTCTCCCTCTTTTTCTCTCTCCTCTCTCTTCCTTCTTTCTTCCCTCACTAATTTACTGTCTCTCTTTCTCTGTTTCTCTCATCTCTCTCCGTCTCTCTTTGTTTCTCCCCTTCCCTTCCTCACTCATCTTTCTCTGTCCCTTTATGCTCTCTCTTCCTCCTTCCCTCTCTCCTTCTTTCCCTCCCTTCCTTTCCTCCTCTCTCCCTCTCTCACCTTGTCTTTCTCTGCCTCTCAGTCCATCTTTCTTTCGGTCTGTCTCTCTCCCTCCATTTCCCTCTCTCTCTCCTCCTCCCTCTCTTTCCCTCTTTCCCTCCCTCCCTCCCCCCTCTATCTCTCTTTCTGTATCTCTTCAGTCTCTCCCTCCCTCTCTTCTTCCCTCCCTCCTTTCCTATCTCTCTCACTCTCTGTCTCTTTCTGTCTCTCTCTGTCCTTGCCTACCTCTCTCACTCTCCATCTCACTCTCTCTCTCCTTTCCTCTCTAACCCTCCCTGCCTTCTCACCTCCCTCCCTTACTATCTCTCTCTGTCTCTTTCTCTTTCTCTGTCTCTGTTGTCTTCCCTCTTTCCCCCTCCATCCCTCCTTCCTTCCCACTTTTCCCATCTGTGTCTCTGCCTTCCTGTCCTTCTTTCTGTCTCCTCTCTCTCTTTCCTCCCCTTCTTTCCCCTCTCCTTTGCTGTCTCTCTTTGTCTTTGTTTCTCAGTTTCTCTTTTTGTGTCTCTGTGTCTCTGTCTCCTCTCTCTCACCCTCCCTTCCTCCATCTCTATCTCATTCCCTCTCTTCTTTTTCCTTTCCTATTTCTCTCTATCTCTCTTTCTTTCTCTCTTCTCTCTCTTCCTCCTTTCTTCCCTCACTCCTTTACTATCTCTCTCTGTCTCCCTTTCTCTCTCTCTGTGTCTCTCTGTCTCTCTCTCCCTCTCTCCCTCCCTCTCTACTTCTTTCTTACTCTTCCTTTCTCCCTCTCTCTCCCTCTCCTGCCCTGTATTTCTCTGTGTCCTTCTTAATCTTTCTGTCTCTCTCTCCTCCTCCCATCCTTCATCCCTCTCTCTCTCTCCCCCTCCCTCCTTCTCTTCCTCCCTCCCTCCCTCCTTCTATCTCTCACTCTCTTTTTTTCTCTCTCTCCAAACCAAGTTTTAGGAAACACTGGTAGAGATCAAGTGGTAGTAGCAAGCTCTGTGCTAGACGAGTCGGCAGTGCTGATGGTGGAACCACAGATGACTGCAAGTGCCAGATGCAGGGTCTCTCCCTCCACCTTCCAGGCCCAGGATTCAAGGTCTGGGCCCCTCTCTCACAGGTTATCTCAGGATATGGCACCACAGCTGCATCGCATCAGATTGAGGCTGTGACTGTGAAGTGCTGGTCAGGCCTGTGGGTGTACATGAAGGAAAATTTCTTGGGCTGTTGGGAGCAGGCTGCAGAGGAGGTACCTGGAATGGGGGTGCCACAATTCGATAGAAGTTGGGAGCTTTGTTGTTAAGGCAGAGAAAGATCACAATTCATGACCCGATCGGGTTTGCTTAAGCCCCACCACGATGTCGCATCCTCTTCTTCCTCTTTGCAGGGCCAAGCTGTGGAAGGACCTCTGAGGAAAGGGAATGAAGTGCGCATGCCCTGATGATATAACCTTCAGATGCCGCTGTTACATTGGCTCAGAAGGCTGGGGTGGGGACCCTCTCTTCTGTGGAAGGCACCTTCCCCCTCCACCAGAACCGTTCCAAGACACTGGCTGTGGGGAGGGGGAGGCTTTCACTTGGAATCATATTTTCCCTTCTTAAGGGTGCAAAAGGGACATAGAAAGGGAAAAGGTTGCTGCAGTTGCAAGGAAGTTGCAAAGAAATTTTTCTTTTTAGCATATCCAAGTTCTTTTTTTATTGATGTCATTCTCCATTGTTAGAGTGACTGCCAAACATGCTGCAGTGTCAAAGAGGGACCCTGTGTCAGAATGTTGCCAATCAGATGTAGCTTAATTTGCTAGAGATGGGCAAGTGAAGATCACTAACAAAATCAGATAAAAACTGAAATGGCAAAGAAGAGTAACTGTTTTACTATTTTTATTCCTTTCTTCCCTCTCGAATTCTGCCAAATTAGATGTCTTCCCTCATTTCCATAGAACAATGAAGCTATTAGTCACATCGTTTACTTCTAAAACATTTTATGAAATTTAATCCTTACTTTTTCCTTAAAACAAAGTCTACAGAACGATACCCTCAAAATTTACTCAAATATTTCAGAAGGGAGTGAGTTCCTGGAATTGCTCTAAAGTCTGAGGACTTCTTCTTCATAATCTTAAAATAAATAAATCTTAAAATAATAAATCTTCAAACTCCTGAATCTTTGAGGATGTTTGACATGTTCTACAAA
>NW_020943822.1:0-2170 GCF_900497805.2 Vombatus ursinus | reverse complement strand
TTGGGGGCTGGGGTTGGGGCGAATAGTAGTGAGTAGAGAGATTGGTGAGGTCAATGGAAAACTTGTTTCAGAATGAACTGGAATCTCATTTTGGAGGAAAGGAGTTGGCACCAGTTTGGGGGACGGCACTAAACTCCAGTCTGGGTGACAGTCGGACCACTGGCCTTCAGAGTCCATCTGAAGGAGGAAATCCTAATTAGCGGATCTCATAGACCTAAGAAACCATCTTAACAAATGGGGAAACTGAGGTCCCAGGGTCACTTGGGCAGTGAGGAGCTGAGCCAGGACTTGTACCCCGGTCCTCTGACCCCAAGTCCAGTGCTGCTCCCACTAGGTCTGAGGATAGAGAAGCCTTTGCCTTTCTGGCCTCCTGTCAGAAAGCACTCTGTCCCATCGGCTTCATGAGGCTGGAGGGAGGCTGGCTGAGGTTCCTCAGAAAGTGATGCAATAACTTCTGACCTTGTACCTCTGTTTCTTTGGGTCTCGTTGTCAGGGGAAGGGTCTGTGGATGTCTAAGGGGAGCCCCTAGCCTGGGTCTCATTCTTTGGCTGCACCAGGGAGCCCCTTTAGGGACCCACTCCCTCCTTTTACACCCCTGACTATGACACTCAGTGAAAGCAGAGGTACAACGTTATTCTATTAAGCCAGAGCCGCTAGGGGGCTCCATAGGGCACTTTGCACTGGATTTGGAGTCAGGAAAAGGCTGCTTCGGGTACTTAACTAGCTTTCTGACCCTGGACAGGTTTTTAAACTTCTGCCTGCCTCAGTTTCCTCCATCCATATAACGGGTGTAATAATAGGCCTACCTCCCAGAGTTGTTGTGAGGATCAAATGTGATAATGTTTGTTAAGTGCTTTGCAAACCTTAAAGAGTTATATATCAATGTTACTATTGGTCCTTAGGACAACCATATAAAGGAAGCTTGATTAGAATGCCCATTAATTTTTTCCCTTTTTTCCTTTAATTTTTTTCCACTTAATAGTATTATATTTTTTCCAATTACATGTAAAGATAGTTTTCAACATTCACTTTTAAATGATTTTGAGTTTCAAATTTTTTTCTCCCTCTCTCCCTTCCTTCTCCCCAAGAAGGCAAGTAATCTGATGCAGGCTATACATGTACAGTCATATTAAACATATTTCCATGTTAGTTATGTTTTGAAAGAAAAATCAGAACAAAAGTGAAAATTCATGAGAAAAAGGAAGAGGAAATAGTCTGCTTCGATCTACATCCAGGCTCCATCAGTTCTTTCTCTGGAGGTGGACAGCATTTTCCATCATGAGTCTTTTGGAATTGTCTTGGACCATTGTATTGCTGAGAAGAGCAAGTCTATCAAAGAAGACCATCCCCCAGTGTTGCTGTTACTGATTTGAAGTGGGTTCTGAGCCAGAGCCAGTTATGATTACTAAATGCTTGAGAGCTGATCTCTTGCTTTCTTCCCTGTCTGGTAGGAAGAATACTGGAATTTACTATACTTCAGGGGAGGAGAGGAGAGATCAAAGGCTCACAGAGGGGACCTCAGAGGCCTTGTGGTCCAACTTCCTCATGTTACAGAGGAGGAAACTGAGGCAGGGGGAATGACTTGGGCCTGTAGGAGCATAGGTGTGGAGAGATGGAAGGACCTTGGAGGCCAAGCTCTTCATGTTAACTCCTGAGGAAACTGAGACCCAGGGACTTCTCCAAGGTCACCTAGGCAGTCAGGATCAGAGGTCAAATTCAAAGCCAATCCCTCTGACTCCAGAGCCAGTGAATGGATTTCCACTCTCCTCCTATCTTGCCTCCAGATCTCTCTGAGCTTCCTCAGGCTGGTCCTCAAAGGGACACAGTGCTACCCTGGTGTGTATTCAGCACCTTTCCAGCCGGTGGGCTTGCCCACTGTCAGTGCTCTGGGCCCCTCCCCTCACTAATATTCAGAGGTTTCCCTGCAGTTACTACTGTGGGAAATCCCTCCCTCATTGCTAATCAGGGATTGTCGTGGCTTCTAAGTGCTTGACCTCTTATTTGTGTGATGGCCTGGGCTCCTGACAGTCTGGGGAAGCCCACTGGCAGCTTCTCAGAATAATGTGGTGGTGGTGATGGTGTTTTTTAATTTAATGAAGGTTTTTTTTTAAATTTCTAACAACCTTTCTCTTTTAAATTGTGGGTTCCAAATTCTCTCCCTCCCTCTAAA
>NW_020943821.1:0-2188 GCF_900497805.2 Vombatus ursinus | reverse complement strand
GGTCACATAACTAGTAAGTGTCTGAGGCTGAATTGTACTCTTGAAACTGATCAATGATCAGATATTAACAAGGCAAGTTATTGCACTGATATCCCATTTAAAAATTAACAAAATTATATTTGGTGAAATTTAAATATTTTTCCAATAAATCATAATGTTTCCAACCAGATTTAAAAAAAAAAAACTCTGAATATATTTAATCCATAACACCTCTTTCTATTGGCACCTTCACTGAAAAGCTTTTGAATTGAAAATGCATCTTTTAAAAAAATTGCTTTGTTACAAGAAAATTTAAGCTAATTTCTCATAATCCACCTGGACAAAATGATTTTCATATCTTTGAGAAAACATTAGTAAAGCCCAAAAACAAGCCCTAGGCCCCTCACCAAAAGAAGAATGACTTTGAAAATACTTCTAGATGTATTTATCAAAGTAGGACATTTGGAGATTTCTAGATGTTTGAAGGCCAATTGAAATAACATTTTTTTTCTCTCATAGCTTTTGGCATCTGAAAGCTACCTCTGAAGAAACCTTCCTAATTCTACTACATTGAATAAACTATCCTGGAAAGCACTGCTAAAGAAGCCTAGTTTTAGATAAGAGGTGAATGAATAGTTCAATGCAATTCATTGCAGTGCACATGGCCTAAGGGAGGAGTCTCCAGTACTTCGTTTCTCAAGACTGTCCATCTGAGTAAAGGTTAATGATATCATGGGGTAGAGGTAGAGCTCCATGTTCTTCATTGTTGTAGGCCTTTTAAAGGGCAAAACATTTGTCATGTAAGGGTTACCATAACAGACAGCAAAAAGTGCAGTCTATCATCAGTACAAGACTGTCATGGGATTCTTGAACCCAGGATTCAGTCATGATCCTGTGGAGTTAGTGAGATGAATGCCTGTTTGAAGGACTCTTCAGTGGGTCATCATTATATCTTGCTGGAAGTGGAGAGAGATTGAGCTATGAGCATTCAGTTCAGAAATGTTTACTTGGTAAGATGTAGGGTAGACAGAACTGTAAGCTAAATCATTCCCTATCTGGTATTTGAGTCCATAACTAATTGTTCACTTTTGTGTATGGGGAATAAGAATGAGTATAAGAACAGCTACATACATCTGTTCAAAAACCTAGTATTTTCCAGGTATGGTGCTACAAGAAATGCAAAGATTAACCAAAAACAAACAAATGAAACTAAATAGTTCCTGTCCTCAATATGCTTACATTACATTGGGGGTGGGGTGAGGTGGGGAAATAAATGTACAGATAACAAAATTCAAAATACATAAAACAAATCTGAGGAATGGAGAAGAGCAGTAGTAACTTCCTGTTGAAAGAATCATGATAGGACATGCAATGAGACTCATCTAGTGAGTGTTATGTGTCTGAGGCCAGATTTTATATGATAGACTTTTGATGGTTCCTAAATGGAGATCATAAGAAATATACATATTATTAAGCTTTGGGCAAAAACTGTAAAAAAAAATACATGAACAAATGCAGAAAGAAATATTAAACAATTTTTGGTACAATTTCAATAGAATAAAAAATGTAACAATTAAGGACAAATTTAAGAAAAGATTAAGAAAAGGATTCTGGGAAGATGGTGGAGTAGGTCAAAAAATTCCAAGCCCTCCAGATTTCCTCCATAAACAAGACAAAATAATGTCTCAGGGTGAATATGGAGTGGCAAAAATAAACAAGACTTGGGATAGAACAGTGATCCTCCTGGGGCAACTAGAGAAGATTTGAAGAAAGATCCCTGGATGGAGGTTCCACCTAAGTGAAGTGTAAACACCTCCAGTGGAGCTCTGCAGAAATAGCAAGCAGTTAGCCTTGGAGGCAGCTGGGTTAGGAGGTAGCCTTGACCTCAGCCACAGGAATTTTCACCTTCCAGAAACTGTGGGGAGTTAGGCATCTGAGTGGGGGAAGATTGAGGAAGCCTCTGCTGACAAAGGATGCCAGGCTAGCTGTGCTGCTGAGACAAGGTTCTGGGTGAGAAGAAATCAGCATATGCCCAGTGAGTGCAATAGTGGGGCAGGGACACTGCTGGTTATGGACACTTACAGGAGAGCTGTGTTCTTGTTCTGGGTTATTGGCCAGAGGGGAAAACTGAAGGTCATAGCCCCTGGAGGGTTCTTAGGGAGCAAGAACATTTCTAGCATAGTGTGCTTGTACTAGGAGAGTGGGGGGG
>NW_020943820.1:0-1850 GCF_900497805.2 Vombatus ursinus | reverse complement strand
AGTAACCTGAGGCTAATTGACTTAAGTGATTTGTCCATACATATACAGTTAATAAGGATCTCAGTGGGATTTAAATTCACATCTTCTTGATTCAAAGATCAAAGATCTTTCTACTACAACACATTGCCACATCAGTACTTTATATTGTAGTAGTCCCTCTATCCTCTTTTCTCTATGACTTTGTTTCTCAGAGCCCCTGCTCATCCATAGTCAAAAACCTTCACCATTCATGGTAAATCTGATGTCTATAGGATTGATTCTTGGCAAACACTTTTCCCACAATCACTGTGTGACCTCCATACTCAAGGAAATATTCTTATTTACCAAATCAGCAGAGGGAAAGAAGCATTGATTAACTTCTATGAAATCACAGAAGAAATCAGTAAATATCCAAGTAATATTAGAGCCCAAGTCTTCAGACTTCTAATCAATTATCTTTCCAAGAGAGTGCTATTCCCCAACGCCTGGGAGTTTCTGAGTAGAAAACAAATCACCTTCTCAGTCCTGGGAACCTAAAAGGACCCTCTCTAGACATGGGAACTCAAGAGGACCCAATCTTGAGTACCTGATCAGTGAAATGGATTGTCCTAGACTATGTATGTATGTGTGTGCATATATATATATATATATATATATATACACACATATATACATATATATGTATATATGTGTATTTGATTTAATAGTATGGATTAAAAAAAATCACACATGCCATGTATGAGATAAACATTACCATAAATCTTGACTATAAGTAGGTTGTGTGTATTCCTTTTCATATTTTTTTCTATCACATTAAAGGAAAATCTTTAATTGTAGTTAGGTATAAAAATTGATTTTTTTCTACTCCTGTAAAAGTCTATGGGATAAAGTTGTATTTATTTACTCTCCTCACCTGTCAATCTCACATTAACTACGTTGGAATAAAAGTTCTTTCTCAGTGAGGTTATGAAGACTAAATGATATCTTTAAAATTAATTCAGGTTAAAAGTGTCATAGGATCATTGATTCAGATATTGAAAGGATCTCAGAGATTATCTAGTCTAACATCTTTTCTTTATCAATGAGCAAACTGAAATCCATAATAACTTCAGAGTAAAATATCTTCAGGGATTTGGTAAAGATAATACAATCAGTAATAGTAGTGTTAATTAAAGTACCAGTAGATAACTCTTTTATAGATCTTTAAGATTTTCAACGCATTTTACGGAATCATCTCCTTCCTTACTCAGAACACCCTATCATGTAGCTGTCATCACTTTTATCTTTTTGTTTGATTTTTGAGTGAAGTTAGACTCTAAGTATGGTTACTTGTTCATGGTCACAATGATAATAGCAAGAGCTAGGAGTGAAATGTTTCCATAAGATGAGAAATAAACCTTTTCTATCTCTTTTCCCACTCCTCTAATATGTGTGTGGGGTGTGTGTGTGTGTATGTGTATGTGTGTGTGTGTGTGTGTGTATACAAATATATATATATAATATGTATACACACACATATATACATTTACACACAGACACACACACACACACATATATATACACATATAAATACACATATACTTGTACATGTAAAATGTGGGTGTCAGTGTGTCCATGTCTGCAACATGTTGAACAAGAGGTCAACTAGCCCTTCCCTCAAGACTTTAAGTGAGGGGAAATCCAGTAAATGTTAAGATACTACCTTCCACTTCTGAATAGCAACATTTTTAGAATCTTTTCCTTAAACCAAAGCTTAGTTTTTTTTTTTATTTTCTAACCTTTTCTTCTGGGTATTCCCTTTGGGTACAAATAAGATGAACCAAATTCTTCCTCCATATGTCAGTCTTGAAGATACTTGAAGATACCAATCC
>NW_020943819.1:1060-13924 GCF_900497805.2 Vombatus ursinus | reverse complement strand
GCTAGTAAGTGTCCACAGAGGTGAGATTGAAGCACAGGTCTGGGTTCAAGGTGGCACCAGCCCTCTGTCCAATCCACGAGTGGCCTCTCTCCTAACGCAGAGGCAGCAAGCACTTAATCAATGTTCACTGAACTGAATACTGCTGTGACTGGGAGGGAAGGAGAGGACCAGTCTCTAGCATCACACATCCAGGACTCCACAGACCCCAAGCCGAACTACCACTCCCAGAACGCACTGAGAGTCCGCCTCAACACTACATTTCCCAGAGGCCTCAGCGGTGCTCTTCCACTTCCAGGCTGGGCCTTTCACCGCTTTCCCTCCTCCAGACTCTAACAACCTTGCGCTCTGGTCAGGGTGGGCCTGGAGGTCAACCCCAGAGGCGCCGGGGGGGGGGGGGACGGTATGGTGAAGATGTAGGTGGGGGTTGGGGGCGGCTCCCCATTCCCCCCTCCCTGCAGGCGCTCCACCCGGGATTTCTGAGCAAATCTGTGAGTCACAGTAGTGCGGCCACACAATGCTGTGTGCTAATCTGTGTGACCCGCAGCGCCAACATGTGCCCCCTGTGTGCCTGGTCAGACTCTAGGAATCTAGTGTAATCTTTGTGACCTCAGCACCATCATGTGGCCAGTATGTGTATGTCTTAAGGTTCTACCCTGGCTATTTTGCCAGTGTGTGCTTCAGCTAAGGCTCTCTGCTAACTCACGCTACCACAGCGCCATCGTGTGGCCACTTTATATGGCCTGGGTTTGTATTCTAAGGAACATCTGCAGCATCACCACGTGGCCACTATGTATAGATCCTGGGTCTCCACCTTAAGCTGTCCCAGGTTCCTAGCCTTAGCACTGCTGTGCATATGGCCATCCTAAACTCACTCCAGTGCCACCACATGGCCATTGTCCATTTTGTAACTTGCATACCCTCGATGCCACCATGTGCATGTCCTGCCATTCTAGTCTGACCATCAGGCCACCCTTCCACCCTAGTCTGCACACTGTGGTCCAGTTTAATCTTTGTTATTACAGCCTTGGCTTATGGCCATTGTAGGCACATCTCTCATCTTTGTTCTCACCTTTCTGACCACAGTACCATTGTGTGACCTTCTTTTCCACGTCCAGGGCCTCTGCCCTAGCCAGCGTGCCTGCAACACCACCCTGTAGCCAGTACATTCCTTAGGAACCAGCGGGCTCTGTACACCCTTTGAAGCTGCTGGCCTTTCTCCTTGATATCTATTCCTATAATATCAGAGCTGAAGAAACAGAGGTTCCAGCCAAGTTCCCTGATTTTATAGAAGGAAAAAACAAGCTTTGTAGAAGGGAAAGTTTGCCCTTGGCCACACAGGGACAAAGCCAGGACAAAGTCTCCTAACTCTCCCAACCAGGAATCTTTCTGAGACTCCATGCTGCCTTAGCAGGCCAGGATAGACTTTGCAGATTCCAGCCTGAGGCTTTGAAGGGCCTCTTACCTGGAAGACAAATGGGGGTCCCAGAAAAAAGGGTCCAGCTAATGAAAGACATTGCTTGTAGTTTCCAGCTCCACTTTGGGATGGTAAAGACCCTGGTGTCTGGGCCATAAAAGGGTTGGGAGAGCTTACCCTGAATAAAAGAAGACCTAAGGGGCACATCATCACATATGTCAGCTTTGATTGTCACTTGGAAGCGATGTGTTATGCTTGACCCCCGGAGAGCAGAAGTGGGAGCACTGGGAAAACATTGCAGGGTGAGATTTTGGCTTCATGAAAAGAAAAATTTGCTAGCAAATAGGGTTGGTCAAAAGGAGAGTCTACCTTTTGCAATGGCATTAAAGTCAGAAGACCTGGGTTCAAATCATGACTCTCAATTACTACCTGTGTAGTACTGGGCTAATAATCATTTAACTTCTCTGGACCTGTTTTCCTACCTATAAAACATGAGGGTGTTGGG
Source organism: Vombatus ursinus (assembly GCF_900497805.2). Classification (NCBI taxonomy): domain Eukaryota; kingdom Metazoa; phylum Chordata; class Mammalia; order Diprotodontia; family Vombatidae; genus Vombatus; species Vombatus ursinus. Next base: position 12,005 of record NW_020943819.1, on the reverse strand, counting down.
TGAGGTGGCTTTTGAGGCCCCTTCCAGTTCTAAATCCATGGTCCTCGGGAGGTAGTGAACTGTCCATCAGTGGAATTCTCCAAGTGGTGGTTAGATGACCAATTGTAAGTCTGGTTGTAGAGTGAGTTTCTTTTCAGGCAGGCATTGGACTCAGGGTCTTCTAGGGTCCATAGCAGGAATGTGTCCTAGGAGACAGCAGTGACCTGAGGTCCCTCCATTTCAGGAGAGTTGAGGGAGGAGTGGATTCTGTCCTTGTTGGTGCTGGAGTCATCCCTGAGCAGCTGCCTAGGAGCTCAGAGACCAACAGTGAGGAAGGAATGACTTGGAAGGGTTGAACCAAAATACCTAGAGGGAGAGGTGAGAACTCCAGGAGGGTTGGGAACTGGATGATACACCCTGTGTGGGCCATAGGCCAACCCATCTCGGGGCAGACTCCTTTGAGAAATAAGGTTGATGGAAGGCTCACTCAAGATGGGGAAGGTTTGGAGCTCTGTCTTAGGCCTTCAGCTACAATACATCCTCTAGCCCCCGTCTCCTGCAGAGATCTTGGAAGAGACATCTTTCCACTGGCCACCCCAAAGAGGGTTGGGAGAATAGCCCAGTCACCTCCCACTTCCTGATCAACTCCTCCCTCCAAAGGGCCCTTCCTTCTTGGTCTTCAATCAGGGAATCTGAGAATTTTGCTTCGAACTTGTCCAAGCAAATTTCCTGACTTTCCATTGTGTGTACTAAGCTTCCTGCTGGCTCATGTTAGTAATAAGAGCGGGACCAGGACCCACACCTCCTAATGCCTAGTTCTGAACTGGCCTGGCCTCTTGGTCTCTCTGATGGCAAAGCAAACATATCAAAACTATGGAGCTCCAGGGAGCTCATTGAGTGTACCCCTTGCTCCGCCGTGTGAGCCAATGAAAATATTTCAGCTCAATCAGTGAGGAGCTGGCAGAGAACTTGGGTTTAATGGTTAGTGTCCTGCAACACGTAGAAAGCAGAGCTGAGAATTCAATTCCTGCACCCTTGTGCAGACCTGCATGTCCATAGAGCCCGTCCATGAACCTCATAGCTCAGATTTTAGAAGGCAGGAGAGCCCTTCTTGAGTTGCTTCTGTGTCTTTCCTTTCTGAAAGTGGGAGCAGCACCCCTAAATGCTACTTCTTCCATGAAGCCTTCCCTGGTTCCCCAAAATCAGTAATATCCTTCCCCCTACCTCATTTAACACTTTCCATGTACTTCTTTAATGGACTTGTCCCGTATTGTTCCCTTATCATTTGTTGCTGTGAAGTTGTTTCAGTCATGCCCAACTCTTTATGACCCATTTTGGGGTTTTCTTGGCAAAGATAGTGGAATGGTTTGCCATTTCCTTCTCCAGCTCATTTTACAGATGAGGAAACTGAGCCGAATGGGGTTAAGTGATTTGTCCAGGGTCATACAGCTAGTAAAATGTCTAAGGCCAGATTTGAACTCAGGAAGATAAGTCTTCCTGACTAAAGGCTCAGCATTCTATCCACTGTACCACCTAGCTGCCCTTATCTTCTATCATAGTTATCTGTATATTTGTGACTTATCCATATACTACTCTTTGAATTCCATGGAACCATATACCATATTTTAACTAAACTTTGTGCACAGTGATATGTACCTAGTAGGTCCTTAATAAATATCTGTTATAGTATATTATTGCTTTGTATTGTATTATTGGGATTTCCAGCCTGGACTGATGTGAGGTAGGACTCTTCCCTCATACTTCCTTTCTCTTCTCTAGCTATGTCTATCCCACAAAGGAGGCAGAAAGGGCTGCTGGGCCCCAGGCAATCCAATCCCAAGTGAGTTCGTCTTCTATGTCCTGAAATGCCCTCTCACATCTCAAGGGCATTTCCTTCCCCTATCCCAGAACTGCTCTGTCCAACAAAACTTTATTCTTGGTCCTGAACGCCTCACTGCTTTTCCACCAGGAGAGTGGCACAAAGCTGGGAGAGAGAGCAAACTAATCATTGGGTGATGGAATCAAGTTTCAAAAAAGTATTTGCAATCTGGAACAAAGAGACAGAAACTAATTGGGCCAAGTCCAGTGGAAATAAATGTAAAATCCTTCACATGGGTTCAAAAAGTCATCTGTCCTGTCCAAGTGTGGAGAAGGCAGCAAGCTAGACTTTTTCTTGCCTGCTGCTTATCCTGAACCAACTGTGGGATGCGTCAGACAAAAACATTCAGAGTCCCCAACTATCTTAACTAAAAAAGTCTAGTGCCCAGAACGAGGGACATAATAATCTTATTGTCTACCGCTCTCATCAGAACACACCTGGCATTACAAAAAGAAGGTTGAGAAGCTAAGGATTATCCAGAAAAGGATAAAGAGGAAAGGTAGGAGCTTGCTATATGATGACCAGCTAAAGGAACTGGGGATATTTAATAGAGAGAAGATATGGAATAGTAATAATATAACCTGCATTTATACATCCCTTGAAGGTTTATAAAATGTTTCACATTGTCACTCAGTTGGGTCCAACTCTTCATGACCCCATTTGGGGTTTTCTTGGCAAAGATACTGGAGAGGTTTGCCATTTCCTTCTCCAGCTCATTTTACAGATGAGGAAATTGAGTTAAGTAACTTGCCCAGCGTCCCACAGCTAGTAAGTGTCTGAGGCCGGATTTGAACTCAGGTTTTCCTGACTTCAGGGCCGGTGCTCTATCCACTGCGCCATCTAGCTGCCCCATTTGGTAGGGTTTCAAGAGGCCAAATTCAAACCCACCTCCCCTCACTCCAAATACATCACTCTTTCCATCACACTCATAGCCATCTCCCATTTCTTAGTTCCCCTTTAATTGATCCTCAGTTTCCTCATGTGTAACCCCAGGATAAGCAGTCTTACCTCCTTCCCTCCCAGGCAATGGTGTGGGGATGAAACGAGCTAGTCAATGGACGACATCTTTGCAGACCCAAAGTGCTTTAGGTCCATTAACCCTTGTTATTTCTCATCTTTCAGTGTTGAGCCAGAGCACATCTACCAGATGAGATGACTATAAAACTGGTACATTCCCTGTCACCTAGTCACCACTATATAGATGTTAGCTATAGTTTTTATTATGTCAGTCCCAGCGGAGCCAGCAGGCACACCGAGATTCATGGGAGCAGCCTAGTTCAGCCTGTGATGGATTTTCCTTGACCACTTTCCCCTACACTGATGCTTTCTTTTCCCATTGCTATCCCTTCTCAATGGCTCCCCTGCTCCCTAGCACAGCTCTCCCTTCTCAGCAAAGAAATACAGCTAAACAAAACAAGTCAGTAGACTGACCATATCTTCACTGACGCAACCCTTATTCTACACTCCCAGTCCATCACTACCTCCTTCAAGGGGTTGGGGAAGGATTGCTTTTATTGTCAAGTCCACTGAAGTCACGTTTGGCCACTGCCACTATCAGGGTTCTGATCTGTGGTTTTCTTTTTATGTTATTGGCCATCCTCTAAAAAACAGATGTTTATGGATATCTTGTGTTTTTCATCACCTATATTTCTCCCTATATCCTTCCCTCCCACTCAGAAAACTAGATTTTTTTAAAAGATGGATAAAATAAAAAAAAATATTCACCAAGTCCAAATACCACATCAAAAAAATATGACTTTATATGTAACGGTCTGCATGGGTGGACCTCCACCTCTGCAAAGGAGTTGTAGAAGGTGTTTTCTCCCAACCCTCCTTTAAGGCCAAACATTTTATTATCTTGCAACGTTCAGTTTTGATTATTTTAGGGTGGTTGTTCCTTCCATTTCATTGTGTATGTCTTTTTCCTGGCTTTACTTCCTTCACTTTCTCCATATAAATCTTTGCATGTTTCTCTATTCATCAGGTTTATCATTTTTTACACTCACATATCGCAATTTGTTTAGCCATTCCCCAATTGATGAACATCTACTTGGTTTATTATTGGTGTATTATTTATCATCCTTCTTCACAGTGATTTTTCCAACAGCTTCTTTGCCAACCACATATCCTCCAGCCACATCATGGATGAAGAAAAGGTATAAAGGACAGGAAAGTAGGAGTGTTGGGTTTTTAATATGTTAGCGAGAATTCAAATTCAATAAAAATTAGAAAGGTGCATCCCATCTAACAACACATGATATTTAACAAATAAAAGGTCAAATATGGATAAAGAGTTACAAAATAAATTGCCTGACCAGAGGATGATGGGGACATGACCAGAAAGATTTCACATAGGAAGATGATAAGGGTTTTAGCAGATTGAAATCTCAACTTGATCCAATAGGGTGATGGAACAATGCGGGTAGTCCCTATGAAGAGAAACCTAGTCTTTGTAAAGAGGAAGATGGTAGTTCCACTGTCCCTGGCCTGATCAGCCCCCATTTACAATATTATGTTGTGTTGTGACGACACATGATTGAAGAAAAAATATATACAGAAAGGAAATGGCCATCATGGGAACATGAAACTATGCTGAAAAAGGATTGTTTGAAAGACCTAAGTGTGTTTAAATAAAAGAGGTGTAATGATGGTCTTCAAATATTTAAAGACCTCTAATGGGGCAAAAGATATAAAATCCTTCTACTTGGCCTCTGAGAGAGGAATGACAAGTAATGTGTGAAAGGTACTGGGGAATGTATTTCAGTTCACATTAAGGGAAAATTTTCTTCTAATTATGGCCATCCAAAAGTAGAATGCAGTGCCTCAGGAAGCAGAGGCTGTGCCCTCACTGAAAGACCTGATGCAAATCTTCAGTGGCATTTTGCTGGGAATGCTACTGGAAAAGTTCTTCCATAGGAAGCTTGGCCTAATTTGAATGAACAAGCCTTTTGCATGCTTCCTATTGTGCACAAGATTCTTTCCTGCTCTTAGAGATGAGTGGGATAGTCAGTAGGTGGCCTTGCCTTGTGCTCTGTTTCTGCAGGCCAGGACACAGCCAAAATGAACTGAATCAGGGCTCTCCTTGCTCCATCTAAATCCCCACAGCTGCAAGTGCCCTTATTATCTCTAACTTCATGGTAGAACTTCATGGCAGAGAGGAAGGGAGTGCCCACAAGAATGCTTCTCACTTCCCATAAGGATGTCAATAGAACTCAAACTGAGTCCTCTGTTCAGCTCTGGTTCTCATCCTAGTGTCCCTGAAATTTCCTTTTCCTTCTTTTCTGATCTCCTTGCCTTCGTTATGTGTTATTTGGGTTTACAGGTTATAACGAAGACCACAATGCCAATGTTTCTTCAACTTTCGTCAACTCTGGGGTCTTTAGAAAGGAATTCACGGGGCGGAGCCAAGAGTGAAAGCAGTGCATTGCTTGAGCTCTCCCCCAAACCCCTCCAAATACCAGTAAAAAATGGCTCTAAACAAATTCTAAAGCAGCAGAACCCACAAAAGGCCAGAGTGAAACAAATTTCCAGCCCAAGACAACCTGGGTGGTTGATTGGAAAGGTATATCGCGCTGAGCCAGGAGAGGAGCGCAGTTTGGTGTGGGCGAGCAGTGTGGAGCAGGCCTCAGAGGACTGAATCGCGGGCAGCCGTGGCGGTTTCCAGACTTCTCAAGCCACGAACACCAAAGACAACTTGGAAGGTCAGTGAGAAATGTCTGTTTCTGCGGTGAGAGAAGAAGCTAGGTCTCAGCCCCGAGTCCAGAGCATGTGGGCGGTGTAGCGGCTGACTCCTGAGCTTCTGGCCCACATACCGAGGGGGAATTGAGTGGCTGATCAGAGGGGGATTGCAGGGATCTCTTTGCCAGTGATGACGCAGGAATCTCCTGCTTTGCCCATGCTTGGATCTGGGTCACAGTTCTGAGGGGCAGTCCTGGGGCTAGGAGGAGCCCTGGCCTGTGGAGCTTGTTGTGGTGGTGGAGAGGAAACACCTCACTCCTTATACCACCTTGGAAGAACTGAAAATTTACAGGTCCCTAGAAGTAGCTCTGAAAATAGGTGTACAAACCTCCGAAGCTTGGGACAGTACATTCTCCACATTGGAAGCAGACTCTTACCTTAACAAAGAGTTTAAAACTCAAGTAATTGGCTGAGATCATGAGTAAGCAGCGCAAAAAGAATCAGACTATATTGTCTTACTTTGGTGACAAAGAAGATCAAAACATACAACCAGAAGAAGACAAAGCTCCTACATCCAAAGCCTCCAAGAAAAAAAAATGAATCAGTCACAGGCTATGGAAGAGCTCAAAAAGGATTTTGAGAAGCAAGTAAGAGAAGTAGAGGAAAAACTGGGAAGAGAAATGAGAGTGATGCAAGAAAATCATGAAAAACAAGTCAACAGCTTGCTAAAGGAGATCCCAAAAAATACTGAAGAAAATAACACCTTAAAAAATAACCGAATCCAAATGTCAGAAAAGGTCCAAAAAGCCAATGAGGAGAAGAATGCCCTAAAAAGCAAAACTGGTCAAATGGAAAAGGAAGTCCAAAAGCTTACTGAAGAAAATACTTCCTTAAAAATTAGAATAGAGCAATTGGAAGCTAGTGACTTTATGAGAAATCAAGACACTGTAAAACAAATCCAAAAGAATGAAAAATGAGAAAACAATGTGAAATATCTCATTGGAAAAACAACTGACCTGGAAAATAGATCCAGGAGAGAGAATTTAAAAATTATTGGACTATCTGAAAACCATGATCAAAAAAAGAGCCTAGACATCATCTTTCAAGAAATGATCAAGGAAAACTGCCCTGGGCAAAGTAGAAATTGAAAGAATCCATCGATCTCCTCCTTAAAGAGATCCCCAAAGAAAAACTCCTAGGAATATTGTAGCCAAATTCCAGAGTTCCCAGGTCAAGGAGAAAATATTACAAGCAGCCAGAAAGAAACAATTCAAGTACTGTGGAAACACAATCAGTGTAACACAATGTTGAAGGTGGAAGATCAGGGTGAGAGGCAGCACCGGGTGAACGATAATGTGAGGCTTGGGGGAAGGTCAGAGGAAGAGGCTGGTCATGAAAGAGAAAGGTCATAGAAGGTTAAAGTGATGAAGGCCTGGTGGGCGGGTCACAGCAGGAGGGTGGTGGGAAGTTGGTCTGGAGGTCCCAATGGGAGCCTGAGGTGGGGGCCACAGCGAAAAGCAGGTTGAGACAGAAAGCAGTTAGGGAATCTTAATGGAAGGATGAATGGAAGGGGCCAGATGGGAGGTTGCCAAGGAATAAGGGGCTAGGAGTTTGAGCAAGGGTGATGTGAAGCTGGTGGGCAAGGCAGAGCCCTTAGAAGACAGGGATAGGTGGATGCTCATATCCCAGTGGCAGGTCACAGTGGGAAAAAGAGATCAGGGCTGTTGAGGGTTGATATGAAGCCAGGGGTTGGGGGAATCACAGATTGGAAGGGTCTTGGCACCGAGGTATCCAATGTCCTCTGGTTTCCTAAACTCAGGCTATTCCAGTGGTGCATAATTGTTAGCCAATTGGTCTTTTAGGGGTGAAAAAATAGTGCTTATCTGGTCCATTAGCCCTACCCATTGTGTTCAGGACCAGCTGGGCTTTTCCTTCATGCATCCTCCAAGCTTGGCTTCCTCACCTTTGACAGTGGGATGGGACAGATGAGAACCTGGCAGACAGCCAGAGAGGAGTGATGACCCTTGAGGAGGTGTAATGGACCCTAGAGCCTAGGGGAGGGACTTCTCTCGCCTCAATTCCTGTAGACTCACTTGAGGAGTCGCCCACACTAGGGCAAATGGTAAGAAAGAGGCAGAGTTAGTATTCTGGTCAATCCAGAGTGAGCGAGGCACAATGTTTATTCCAGCCCAAGTGCAATGCACTTCAGCCCCTGGGTTCTGCTACATTTTTATCACAGTCCACTGTTAATTAATTTTCCTGGGGTCTAGGTGGGAGAGGTAAGAGCTCATGGTTTGGACTTTGTAATCTCCTTTGTTTTTCCTCAGGCACATGATAACCTGTACAGGATTGAAGGATGGAAGAGAATCATGAGTTATGGGGGCATGACCCTTGCTGAGAGCCTGTTGTGTATAGATGTGGACCCAGCCTTGCTCCCTAGAGAGGGCATGAAGGCAGCCCTGGTGAATCCCAGGAGCATAACCAGGAACCAAGGTTATTAGAAGTGGCCTTCCTTGCTGGCTTTGTACATTTCTGCCCAGCCCCTACCCCAAAACCTAAGGCCAGGCTTAGGGAGAAGGCACCCAGGTAGAGTACTCATGAGCCTTGTTGAGAGAACTCTCCATTGATTGAGAAAGTAACAGGGAGAGTCTGAAGGAAGGCTACCTGGAACATTCTCCTAAGTAAATTTGTTCTTTCTTTCCTTCTGTCTGTCTGTCTGTCTCTGTTTCTGCCTCAGTTTCTGTCTGTCTCTTTTTCTTTGTCCTTTCTTCATCTCTGTCTCTGTTTCAATCTTTGTCTCTTTCTAACTATCTTGGTCTCTGTCTTTCTGTCTATGTCTGCCTCAGATTATCTCTCCAGCTCTGTCCCTCCATTTTCAATTCTATTCCATAAGCATTTGCTAAGCACCTACTGTGTGCCAGGAACTGTGCATTTTCTCACTCTCTTTCTCTGTCTCTCTCTGATACACAGAAATCTCTTCTCTCTCAAATTCTTACTTAGTCACACACCCCCTCCTTTACATATGAACAGAGGCACACACTAGTGTCCTGCACTTCCTAAATTCACACTGTCATTCACATTGACTCATTGATATGCATCCTCTCTCCTAGATGCATATATGCAGCCATAAGCACACCTGCATTCTCACAGACACACACTTACTCATTCTGGGATAAGCCTACTGGATCATGAGATCCCAAAGTTAGAGCTGGGAGGGATATTGGAGGCCTGCTATTCCAATCTCCTCATTCTGTAGAGGAGGAAAGTGAAGCCCATAGATGTGGCTTGATGACAGTCACATGTAGGACAGGATTTGAACCCAGGTCCTCTGGCTCCAAATATAAGGATTATAGTGATCTTTCCACTGTGCCACCAGAAAGACTTCCCCTCATAGGGATGCTCATTCTCTCTCTGTCTGTCTCTTTTTCTCTCTCTCTCTCTCACATACACACACACACACACACACACACACATGCGCGTGCGCACAAATATACTATACATCTATACACTCCTGTCTCATACACACACAGATCCCATGCCTTTCTCTCTCTCTCACACCCACACACACCCACACACCCACACATACACAAATATACCATACATCTATATACTCCTGTCAAATACACACACAGATCTCATGCCTTCCTCTCTCTCTCTCTCTCTCTCTCTCTCTCTCTCTCTCTCACACACACACACACACACACACACAGACCCCGATACACATGCACAAATATTCTACACATCTATACACTCCTGTCTCATACACACACAGATCCCATGCCTTCCTCTCTCTCTCTCACACATGCACATACACACACACCCACACACACCCTGACACACACGCACTAATATGCTACACATCTATACACTCCTGTCTCACACACACACACAGAGCCCTTAATGGCTCTTAGGGGTTCCCCAAGTTCTCCTACCATGATGCAGGACAGAAGGCAAAGGATGAGCCCCAGGAGCATAGCCAGGCACATGAGAATGATGGCCCAGTAGGGCAGGTCTGGGGGGGGAGAAGAGGTGATGCTGAGGGGCCTTCATGGGGACAAGGGGACAGCACAGAGTGGGGAATAAATGTCCTTTGGAATTCCCACCCCATGGGAAGGGAGGGGACAAAGGGCAATCCATGGGGAAAATGGAGGATGGAGGCTGAAGGACCCAATCCAGAGCATTCTCCCAACTCCCACGCCACCAGACCTTTGCTCTTCAGAAGAAGCTGACCTAGGAGAAAGGGGGCGGGCAGACTATGGGAGTGAATTTAGAGAAAGGAGCTGGGGTTCAGGACATAGGAGAAAAGGAGTTGGGCAAAGTGAGGGAAGGTCACTTAAGGCAGAAAAGACGGTTCAGGGACCCCAGTGTCATAACCTGGGACAAGGGAAGGTGATAGTGCGGGGACCCAATGTCAGAACAGAGAAAGGTGACAATGATACTGAGTCATATCCAATGACAGGGAATGACTTAAGGTGCAGGGCACAGAATCTTCCTCATGTCCACCCCCCCCCCCAGGGTGCTCAGGAAGGGGAGATACACTCAGGGATCTGACAATTGGTAGGGATGACTGCTGTTCATTTGTCTGATGAACACAGTCGAAGACAGTGTTCTTGGACGCTCAGCATTGAGTGATGGCTAGGGTGAGAGGAAAGTCATCCTGGACACTCAGTTCCTGCCCTCCCCCCACTCTCCTACTCTTCAAGGATCACCCTCAGCTCACCCCCCCAACACACACATACACACGCAGGGAACTGGTATGGGGCAAGGCTGATGCCATACTCACCAATTTTCTTAGTTTTTTCATCTGTTCTCTTGGTAGAATATCCTGAGGACAGAAAAATATGGAATAAGGGGAGGACACCTAAGGGTCTTGATCTGGGGAGCTAGACTGGGTGAGGAAGAAGAGGATGAGAGGACAAGAGATGGAGAGGCCATAGGGGACAAAGAGACTCCAGGGGTCATGGAGGGAGGAAAGGATATGGGGATCATAGAGACAGGTGACTGTAGGGGACAGCGATGGTGATGGGGGGCACAGTCAGGGGTGAGGAGGGAGTACAGGCATGAGGGGATGTTGAGGGAGGGTCTTTTGGGCTTGAGATGTCAGGAGTCTAGCATCCCGGGAATTCCTCATCCCACCCCACAGCCCGTCAGTGTTCAGATGGAGAGACCAGGCTGGAGGGCCCCTCACCATCCACCAGGAGACTGTTTGGATCCAGGGTAAAGTTCTGTAGCTGGGTGCCATCATGGGTCAGTCTGAGGAACTCTTGGTACGTAGCAGCCCTGTCGAAGTTCTGGGCCTCAGCAGCTGATGTGAAGTCATGTGAGCAGTCCACTTCTGTGACACATCTGGGAGAGAGGAGCCTAAAGAAGAAGAGGGCAGGGTGTGGGTGAATGAGAGAGGAAGAAGGC
>NW_020943819.1:0-960 GCF_900497805.2 Vombatus ursinus | reverse complement strand
TGGGCTCCTTGAGGACACGGATGGCTTTATTTTTTGTATCTTTTGCCGTGTGCCTGACACTTCGAGTATGCTGCTTAAAACCTTATTGAATGGCTGATTGCTTCTATATGTGTATAGATGTACATGTTGTCTCTCTATATTCCCTAGCACGTGTCCCACTGCTTGGGACATCGTGGGAGGTTTATAAATGCTTGTTGATTGGTTGATTAATGTATGGATTGGTCACTGAGGCAGTTTGGCAACATACTGCTTTCTGTGTCTCCTGGACCCTTCTCTGGGTGCTAATTGCACCCAGGGTCTCACAGCTAGTAAGTGTGATGTGTTTGGTCTGAGACCGGATTTGAACTCAGGTAACTCCTGACTTCAGGGCCTCTGCTCTATCCACTGCACCACTTAGCAGCCCCCTAAGTAAAATGAGACTTAGGCTGTACAGCCCAAGGAAGGAAAATTTCCTCCAGCCCTGACACTGAGCCTATGGGGAGATTCCCCCTCACCACCTCCCTTCCTTGGATTCTCTTCCATGTCTGAGTTACCTGCCCCCTCAGGGTGGATGAGAAGGGAGAGAGTTCCAGGCATGGGGGACGGCCGGGGAAACACTCAGAACTGGGAGCTGGAGAATTATGTATGGGCAACAGCAAGGAGGTCAGAGCCACTAGATTGATGAATACATGGAAGGGACCAACGTATAAGAAGACTGTAAAGGCAGGATGGGGCCCGTTTACAAAGGCTTTTAAGAAAATAGGAAAGTTTATATTTGATCCAGGAGGCAACAGGGAGTTACTGAGATGTGTTGAATGGGAGGGAGGGAGGAGAAATGATCAAATTTGCACTTTAGGAAGATCGATTTTGGGCAGCGAGGTGGCAGAGTGGATACAGCGCCAGCGACCTGCAGTCAGGAAGACTTCCTGAGTTCAAGTCTAACATCAGATGCTTACTAGCTGTGTGACCCTGGACAAACCA
>NW_020943818.1:0-2461 GCF_900497805.2 Vombatus ursinus | reverse complement strand
CAGATTTCAGAGTTTCCAGGAGTGATGTCCAATCCAGGTTCCATGTGCTCAGAATTTCGTGGGGAGGCCAACTCCTTCTGTGCCCACCTTTCCAGTGAGACACATCCTCGGGACCCGCTAACTGTGGTAAATCGCAGTGGACTATTGCCAATCCCCTTGGCTATTTAGCGGCCAAGCAATAGGCTGGAAGATGCCCAGACCTGGAGGACCCGAGGGAAAATCCACTCTCAGCTAGGTCTTCACTAGGTGACTCGACCTCTTCTTACCTGCCTTTCCTAACCTCTCAACAGAATCATCACACCCCTCCCCCACCTCCCAGATTCCCAGTCCAAAGGACTGCAGATGGAAAACGCCACACACCTCCGAGGAAGGAAATGATGGAGTCTGAATACCGATTGAAACTCAATTTTTGCACATCTTTTTTATTCACGGTTTGCTTTTATTGACGTCGATTTTTAGTCTGCCTTTTGTTTGGCAACAGGGCTAAAATGGAGCCGGTCTGCAAAATGGCACGTACACAGTGGAGATCCAATAGCTTCTCCCCCCTGAAGGACAGGGAGCAGAGATGGAAGTAGACAGAGGGAGACAGACAGAGAGAGACAGAGAGACACTGAGAGGCACTTGGACAGAAGCCTTCGGGACAGTCCCCTTCAGCAAGCAGACCTGACAAAGAACACCGGCACAGGAGGAAGAAGGCCCGAGCAAGAGTAAGCCCCTGGCATTGTCCACTTCACCAGTCCAGTACACCTTATGGCTCGGATTTGTCTCCTAGTTGCTTGCCTTGTGAGCACATCTCCTCCTGCAGTCATCTGGTCTCCTCACAGCCTGTTGCCTCGGGCACCTTGAAAGCAAGCAGCTTCTTCTAGCAGATCTGCCTCTCGGCTTCCGGCCATTTGTGGTGATTCTTTTTCTCTTAAACCTTCTTTCCACTCTGACTTCCAAAAGTCACTCTCCACGTGCTTTGCCAACAGGCAGGTCCTGTGCTAAGACCTAGTTCAAACCTTAGACCCCTATTAGGAAGGGCAAGGTAGGCACCTCTAGACAAGAGGATTTCCTTTCTTTCCCTGCTCCTTGCTGCTCCTTGCTGCTCCTTGCTCCTCCTTGCTGCTCCTCGCTGCTCCTAGCCTTAACTCCATGAGGAACTTGCTAGGCTAGGCCTACCCTGAAGTAAATGAGGTAGGTGATTTGCTGCTCCTATCCTTGTGCCAAGCAGGTATGTGACTTGGGGAAGTGATGTGCTTTCTAAGCTCAACGATGTCGAGAGTCCAAAGCTGGAGGACAGGCCACAGGATGAGCAGCACCTGTCGAATGTCCTCAGCAAGGTCTTGAGTCTGCAGCTTCTGCTCAGGCTTGCCTCTGAGCTGAAGATGGCTGCTTCTCCACTTTCTGGAAGCTAGAGGCATCTCCGAGTTGGGCCAGAGTTCACTGACAGAGGATCACTGGTATGTCAAGCACCTGTGAGCTCCAGAATTCCTTCTAGTGGCCTACTCCTAGTGTCACTGCCTTGTCCTGCTGCCCTGTGAAGAAGAGAAACTCTGGCATGTTTAATCCACAACTGAGGGCATTGCAGAACTCGTGGCCACAACACACTGTGTTCCACGGACAGACGTGAAAATCAAGAAAAAACCGGGAACCTAAACCTGTCCAGGGTTTTCTCTCAAGGCGGGTGCTCTGCGTTGAGCACAAAGCACCAAGGCACGGTGGATTTAGCTGGAATTCGCCCATCAACTCTCCTGTGCTATTATCTGGCTCAGAACTACTAGGTATTCCTCACCCCATCCACTGAGAATCCAAGCAACTGATCCTTTTCTCACTTAGAAGGCATGTAGGTGAATACATAAGGATATCTATATCTATGTCTTATATCTATCTATCTATCTAAATAAATAAATCAATAGACAGATAAATAAATCAATACATAGATACATAGATGGATAAAGAAAGAAAGAGAGAAACGAATGAATGCATGAATGAATAAAAAATAAATAAATAAGAAAATAAATATATAACTAAACAAATAAATCAATAAAAAAATAAATGTGTTTGGGTTAGTGTGTGTGTGTGTGTCTATCTTTGGATGAATGGATGGGTCCTCCTCAGAAGAGGATTTCCCAGAGGGATTCTAGAGACTGGAAAGTGGAGTCCTGGCTGCTGGAATGGTTGGGAGACAAACGTCTCTTCTTGGGAGCTTTTTCACCCAATGCTGAGTCATCAGATTCTGACCCGGTCACAAAGGTCGGGATCTCCTCTTGAAGACTTTCCTCTTCCTGGGCTCCAGCGATGGCATCCATTGGCTTTGGGGGCACAGACAGGAGACAGTGCAAATTATTCCCCTGTGAGATGCCTGAGAGGGAAGTGAGGCCCTGCCCTAGTGAGAGCACAACAACTTGTGCAGGGTCATAAGGCATGGCAGGTGGAGCAGTGGAGGACAGAAAGCCTGGGTTCATGGCATACACGGGAA
>NW_020943817.1:3322-6090 GCF_900497805.2 Vombatus ursinus | reverse complement strand
TGTTTATGTGTATATTAATTTGTATGTATGCATATATGCATACATGTAGACACACATGAATATTAAATCATATTTGGATTCAGAGCATTAGTTTTTTATTGTATTTTGTATTCCTAGTCCCATACTAGGCAATTAATTTATATGGTTGTTAAATTGAATTGAGTTGAAATCACTGTAGATTTTTGACCATTGATCTTTGTGGTATCCACACTCAACAACTATTTCTTTAAAATGCCAACAATCTACTGGGGTAGCAGTGATGTCATCACTCAGCAACCCTCTCTTGGAAAGGTCAACATTGTACTTACACAGCAGGATAGCCATTTCACGAGAGAGGATCCTTCAAGTGATTGTTGTTGGATTTGCACTTTTACTGCTTAGGGTAAAAAATAGGCATTCACTTCTACGTAAAGTGCAGTACTTCGTATAGTTTTGCTTCGAAGTCTTTATATTATTTGTGAGATTAATTTGGAGAAAAGTAAGTGACATATAGCCATGAAAATAACAGGTGGGTGATCTGATCTCCCAGCACCTTCTAGGTTCGTAGTTTTATAGTAAATCATACATACACACAAGCATACACACACACAGACACACACACACACACAGACACACACACATATATATGTATATGTGTGTATTA
Source organism: Vombatus ursinus (assembly GCF_900497805.2). NCBI lineage: Eukaryota > Metazoa > Chordata > Mammalia > Diprotodontia > Vombatidae > Vombatus > Vombatus ursinus. Next base: position 5,447 of record NW_020943817.1, on the reverse strand, counting down.
TAAATAATTATATATGTGCATGTATCTATTTATATGTATGTACATATATACATATATTAACACATGAATATTAAATCATATTTGGATTCAGAGCATTAGTTTTTTATTGTATTCAGTATTCCTAGTCACTTACTAGGCAATTAATATATATGTTTGTTAAATTGAATTGAGTTGAAATCACTGCAGGTTTCTGACCTTTGATCTTTGTGGTATCCACACTGAACAACCATTTCTTTAAAATGCCAATATTCTACTGGAGTAGCAGTGCTGTCATCACTCAGCAACCCTCTCTAGGAAACGTCAACATTGAACTGGCACGCCAGGGTGGCAATATCTTGAGAGAGAATCCTTGAAGTGATTGTTGTTGGATTTGCACTTTTACTGTATAGGGCAAAAAATTGGCCTTCATCTTCTAGATAAAGTGCAGTACATGACATACTTCTACTTCTAAGTCTTTATATAATTTGTGAGATTAGTTTGGAAAATAGTAAGAGAGATATAACCATCAGAATAGCTGGTGGCTGATCTGTTCTCCCAACAGCTTCTAGGTTTGTAGTTTTATAGTAAATCATACATACACACATACATACACACACACACACACACACTCATATATATATATATGTATATGTGTGTATTATAAATAATTATATATGTGTACGTGTATATTTATTTGTATGTATGCATATATGCATACATGTAGACACACATGTATATTAAATCATATTTGCATTCAGAGCATTAGTTTTTTATTGTATTTAGTATTCCTAGTCACATAATAGGCAATTAAGATATATGTTTGTTAAATTGAATTGAGTTGAAATCACTGCAGGTTTCTGACCGTTGATCTTTGTGGTATCCACACTCAACAATGATTTCTTCAAAATGCCAACAATCTACTGGGGTAGCAGTGATGTCATCACTCAGCAACCCTCTCTTGGAAAGGTCAACATTGTACTGGCACAGCAGGGTGTCCATTTCGTGAGAGAGGATCCTTCAAGTGATTGTTGTTGGATTTGCACTTTTACTGCTTAGGGTAAAAAATTTTCCCTCACTTCTACAGAAAGTGCAGTACTTCACATACTTCTGCTTCTAAGTCGTTATATAATTTGTGAGATTAATTTGGAAAAAAGTAAATGACATATAGCCATCAAAATGGCAGGTGGGTGATCTGATCTCCCAGCACCTTCTAGGTTCGTAGTTTTATAGTAAATCATGGATACCCACAAACAGACACACACACCCACACACAGAGACACATATATATATGTATATGTGTGTATTATCAATAATTATATATGTGTATGTATATATTTATATGTATGTATGTGTATATATACACATATATACACACATGAATATTAAATCATATTTGGATGGAGAGCATTAGTTTTTTATTGTATTCAGTATTCCTAGTCACATACTAAGCAATTAATATATATGTTTGTTAAATTGAATTGAATGGAAATCACTGCAGGTTTCTGACCATTGATCTTTGTGGTATTCACACTCAACAAAGATTTCTTTAAATACTAACCTTCAACTGCGGTAGCAGTGATGACATCACTCAGCAACCCTCTCTTGGAAACGTCAACATTGTACTGGCACAGCAGGGCGGCCAGTTCATGAGAGAGGATCCTTCAAATGATTGTTGTTGGATTTGCACTTTTACTGGATAGGGTAAAAAATTGACCTTCAATCTCTAGATAAAGTTCAGTTCATCATATACTTCTATTTGTAAGTCTTTATATAATTTGTGAGATTACTTTGGAAAAAATAGGAGACAAATAGCAATCAAAATAGCAGGTGGGTGATCTGATCTCCCAGCACCTTCTAGGTTCGTAGTTTTATAGTAAATCATACATATACACAAACATACACACACTCAGACACATATACACACACAGACACACAGACACACACAGATATATATGTATAGGTGTGTATTATAGATAATTATATATATATGTAAGTATATATTTATATGTATGTATCTATATATATACACATACACACGAATATTAAATCATATTTGGAATGCAGAGCATTAGTTTTTTATTTTATTCAGTATTGCTAGTCACATACTAGACAATTAATATATATGTTTGTTAAATTGAATTGAGTG
>NW_020943817.1:0-3312 GCF_900497805.2 Vombatus ursinus | reverse complement strand
TGTCATCACTCAGCAATCCTGTCTTGGAAGAGTCAACATTGTACTGGACAGCAGGGCGGCCATTTCGTGAGAGAGGATCCTTCAAGTGATTGTTGTTGGATTTGCACTTTTACTGCTTAGGGTAAAAAGGTTTCCCTCACTTCTACAGAAAGTGCAGTACTTCACATACTTCTGCTTCTAAGTCTTTATATAATTTGTGAGATTAATTTGGAAAAAAGTAAGTGACATATAGCCATCAAAATGGCAGGTGGGTGATCTGATCTCCCAGCACCTTCTAGGTTCGTAGTTTTATAGTAAATCATGCATACACACGCACAGACACCCACACCCACACACAGAGACACATATATATATGTATATGTGTGTATTATCAATAATTATATATGTATGTATATATTTATATGTATGTATGTGTATATGTATACACATATATCCACAGATGAATATTAAATCATATTTGGATGGAGAGCATTAGTTTTTTATTGTATTCAGTATTCCTAGTCACTTACTAAGCAATTAATATATATGTTTGTTAAATTGAATTGAATGGAAATCACTGCAGGTTTCTGACCCTTGATCGTTGTGGTATCCACACTCAACAAAGATTTCTTTAAATACCAACCTTCAACTGCGGTAGCAGTGATGACATCACTCAGCAACCCTCTCTTGGAAATGTCAACATTGTAGCGGCACAGCAGGGCGGCCATTTCATGAGAGAGGATCCTTCAAGCGATTGTTGTTGGATTTGCACTTTTACCGGATAGGGCAAAAAATTGGCCTTCATCTTCTAGAGAAAGTGCAGTACATCATATACTTCTACTTGTAAGTCTTTATATAATTTGTGAGATTTGTTTGGAAAAAAGTAAGAGACAAATAGCAATTAAAATAGCAGGTGGGTGATCTGATCTCCCAGCAGCTTCTAGGTTCGTAGTTTTATAGTAAAGCATACATATACACAAACATACACACACACAGACACACACACATATATATGTATATGTGTGTATTATCAATAATTATATATGTGTGTGTATATATGTATATGTATGTATGTGTATATATACACATATATACACACATGAATATTAAGTCATATTTTTTATTCAGAGCATTAGTTTTTTATTGTATTCAGTATTCCTAGTCACATACTAGGCAATAAATATATATGTTTCTTAAATTGAATTGAGTTGAAATCACTGCCGGTTTATGACCGTTGACGTTTGTGGTATCCACACTCAACAACCATTTCTTTAAAATGCTAACATTCTGCAGGTGTAGCAGTGATGTCATCACTCAGCAACCCTCTCTTGGAAACGTCAACATTTTAGTGGCACAGCAGGGCCGCCAAATCATGAGAGAGGATCCTTGAAGTGATTGTTGTTGGATTTGCACTTTTACTAAATAGGGCAAAAAATTGGCCTTTATCTTGGAGATAAAGTGCAGTACATCATACAGTTCTACTTGTAAGTCTTTATATAATTTGTGAGATTAATTTGGAAAAACTTAAGAGAGAAATAGGAATCAAAAGAGCAGGTGGGTGACCTGATCTCCCAACAGCTTCTCGGTTCGTAGTTTTATAGCAAATCATACTTTCACACATACATACACATACACAGACACGCACACACACACATATATATGAATAGATATGTATTATAAATAATTATATATGTGTATGTATATATTTATATGTATGTATGTATGTATATATATACATATATACACACATGAATATAAATCATATTTAGATTCAGAGCATTAGTTTTTTATTTTATTCAGTATTCCTAGTCACTTGCTAGGTAATTAATATATATGTTTGTTAAATTGAATTGAGTTGAATTCACTGTAGGTTTCAGACCGTTGATCTTTGTGGTATCCACACTCACCAACGATTTCTTTAAAATGCCAACATTCTACTCGGGTAGCAGTGCTGTCACCACTCAGCAACCCTCCTTGGAAACGTCAACATTGTACTGGCACAGCAGGGCGGCCATTTCGTGAGAGAGGATCCTTCAAGTGATTGTTGTTGGATTTGCACTTTTACTGGATAGGGCAAAAAATTGGCCTTCATCTTGTAGATAAAGTGCAGTACATGATATATTTCTACTTGTAATTCTTTATATAATTTGTGAGATTAGTTTGGAAAAACTTAAGAGACAAATAGCAATCAAAATAGCAGGTGGATGATCTGATCTCCCAGCAGCTTCCAGGTTCGTATTTTTATACTGAGTTATAGACACACACACTCACACACACACACACACACTCATATATATATGTATATGTGTGTATTATAAATAATTCTTTATGTTTATGTGTATATTAATTTGTATGTATGCATATATGCATACATGTAGACACACATGAATATTAAATCATATTTGGATTCAGAGCATTAGTTTTTTATTGTATTTTGTATTCCTAGTCCCATACTAGGCAATTAATTTATATGGTTGTTAAATTGAATTGAGTTGAAATCACTGTAGATTTTTGACCATTGATCTTTGTGGTATCCACACTCAACAACTATTTCTTTAAAATGCCAACAATCTACTGGGGTAGCAGTGATGTCATCACTCAGCAACCCTCTCTTGGAAAGGTCAACATTGTACTTACACAGCAGGATAGCCATTTCACGAGAGAGGATCCTTCAAGTGATTGTTGTTGGATTTGCACTTTTACTGCTTAGGGTAAAAAATAGGCATTCACTTCTACGTAAAGTGCAGTACTTCGTATAGTTTTGCTTCGAAGTCTTTATATTATTTGTGAGATTAATTTGGAGAAAAGTAAGTGACATATAGCCATGAAAATAACAGGTGGGTGATCTGATCTCCCAGCACCTTCTAGGTTCGTAGTTTTATAGTAAATCATACATACACACAAGCATACACACACACAGACACACACACACACACAGACACACACACATATATATGTATATGTGTGTATTATAAATAATTATATATGTGCATGTATCTATTTATATGTATGTACATATATACATATATTAACACATGAATATTAAATCATATTTGGATTCAGAGCATTAGTTTTTTATTGTATTCAGTATTCCTAGTCACTTACTAGGCAATTAATATATATGTTTGTTAAATTGAATTGAGTTGAAATCACTGCAGGTTTCTGACCTTTGATCTTTGTGGTATCCACACTGAACAACCATTTCTTTAAAATGCCAATATTCTACTGGAGTAGCAGTGCTGTCATCACTCAGCAACCCTCTCTAGGAAACGTCAACATTGAACTGGCACGCCAGGGTGGCAATATCTTGAGAGAGAATCCTTGAAGTGATTG
>NW_020943816.1:415-5648 GCF_900497805.2 Vombatus ursinus | reverse complement strand
GGCTAATAACCTAGGTGTTATCTTTGGTTACTCATAATCTCTTGTTCTACATGTCAAATCTCTGTCCAATGCCTTTAGTTGCCACTTTTGCAAAATCTCTACACTTTGCCCCCTTCTTCTCCCTAACAGTGTCACCACTCTGCTGCAAGCTTTCATCACCTCATACATGCACTGGTTTTGTATTACAAGAGCTTTTTCTTGTGTTTTACTTTCCGCAAGTCTCTCCTTACTCCAATCCATCCTCCATTCAACCACCAAAGTGATTTTCGTAAAACACAAGTCTAACCATCTCATCCCCCTACTCAATTAACTTTAAAACCTCCATATCACCTCAAAGATTAAATACAATGTTCTGCATATGGCATTCAATGCCCTTTATAACCTAGGCACCTGCAGTCTTTCCAGTCTTCTTAATTTTACTCCCTTCCACTTATTGTTTAATCTTGTGACAAAGGCCTCCTTGCTGTTCCATGACCAATATACTCCATCTCTTGACTCCAGTCATTTTCTCTGCCTATCCAACATGACTGGTATGATTTTCATCCTTACTTCTCACTGCTGGCTCCCATATTTTATTTTAAAGGTGCTGTCAACAACTCATCTTTGACATGAAGTATATCCCAACCCCTCTCAATTCTTGGGCCCTCCCTCTCTAAATAAATTCCTATTTATCCTATATATAGCTTTATTTTTTTTTTTTTTTTTTGCTTTTTGATTCTCCAATTAGATTGTGAGGTAGTTGAGGCATAGATTTTTTTTTGTCCTCTGTTTCCACACCCAGCACCGAGCACGGTATCTGGCAAATAGCGCACACTTAATAATTGCTTGGTGACTGAGTAATATGGTCCCATGTAATTATAAGACCCCTATCCCATTACCACATTTTTTGTTGATGTTTTGTATGGACATATACATGTATATGTTTTAAATGCCACGAAATGCCTCATGTTCGTCTTTGTATTCTCAGCACCTAGAGTAGCCCCTGGAATCTAGTAGCAGCTTAAGAAAAGTTTTTTGAACAATTGACTTTAACTTTTATAATATGGTCTTTCGGTGACATCTGGTGTCCAATACGAATATTGCATCTTTTGGGGCACGCCTGCCGCCTTGTGGCCATTTGAGATATTACAGTTTCAGTCTGCCATCGCGTGGCCAAACACTAGTATTACATTTTCTCTTATTTTAAACCGTGTTTTTGCTGGATTTTTCTATTTGTGAAAAATAACTTGCTGTTTAGAAAGGTAGAAAGGAGCCAAATGAAATCCTGAATTTATGAAGTAAATTACGTAATGAATTCTTCCAAGTTACAATTGAAATTCAGACTAAATATTCACCACTGAAATTACCCTTTATATTCTTAATCTTATTGGAAGTGATATGACAAAGGTAAAAATATAACAGCAGTGGAGTGAAAATGAAGCAGGCTTCACTCTACAGTGCCTGGCTCTCTAGGTAACATTAATTCCACTTTCACAAGAGCAAAACTGGGGGAAAACAAGAAAATGGTTGATCTGAATGTTGAAGGAAGTTTATAAAATAAATATCAAATTATGATTAAAACAATCATACCCATTGGAATCAGCTTCCAAAAGTTTCTAAGAAGTCATTGTTAAATTTTCAGGAGTTTTTTTTAAGTTGTTACTGTTGTTTGTCCTTCCTTTTGGAACAGGACCATAGCATCAGGAAAGTGATGCCATGACTTGCAATTTAATTGGATTGAAGTGAGGGAGGGCTGTGCAAAGTCACCAGCCTCAATTTCTGCCCCAGAGCCCTCCTGGTCCAGTGGCAAAATATAAATCATGATGAGTGAAGATTGCCCTGGAAGCAGTGGGACACCTTGGCCTTTTGAAGTTAAGGTCTTTTTCAGGTGTCAGTTTGAGTGAGGCAATATCCATTCAGTGATTAAGGCCAGCTAAGAAATGAGTTTTGACCAGAAACCCTGAGGGTCTTCCCCTCCCAGATTGATTTTTTTGACTTGGTAAAAGAGGCCATTCTTTGTTTCATTTCTTACCTAGCCTTAATCAAGGGGATTGATAAACAGCTAGAGCACAGTATAATCAGTTCCTGCACAGGTCATGTTATTTTTGGCTCGAAAAGTAAGGGTGTCTGCCAAGGGATTCAAAATTCTTCCAAGACAGTCTCTGCTTTACTTTCCTGTTTGCATCTTCAACAGATGGAGTAATACTTGGAATTTAGTAGTGGTTCAGGAAACTTTGACTATAGGGGCAGGTACATGGCACACTTAAATACAAAATCAAAAAAGAAAAAAAATGAACATGCCCCTGTACATAGCAGAACATAAGAAAGGATACAATATAAAACCATATTTTTGCATTTCAGAAAAACCTATGTAATAAAACTTACCCATTGTTTTCAAACCAAACCAGCTTTTCTGTTTCCTTCTGCATTCTCTGGTATGCACTTTTTATCCTATTTTTTCTTCCTCCTCCTGCCCCACCTTAGAGAAAGCTACAATTAAATATATATATATATATGCATAATTATCTATATATATGTATATATATATATATGTAAGATGATACTAAACATATTTTTATCTGTCATTTCTTTCTCTGTAGGTAAATAGCATCTTCCTTCATAGATCCATGTCTTTCCTTAATTTTGCAAATCACCCAGCTCACTGTTTCTTAAATTATAGTCAGACTCAACTACATACCACAAATTGCTTAGCCATTCCTTAATTGACGGGCATCTATCATTTCACCCAATCTTATAGATATAAGAAGATATCTCAAAGTTATTTTAGTTCGCATTTGTTTCATCAATAATGATTTAGAGCATTTTCTCATATAATTGTATGTAGTATTGCTTTCTTCATCAAAAAACTGCCTGTTCATATCACTAGACCATTCATCGATTGAGTTATGACTAGTAATCTTAGAAATTTGGCAAAGTTCTCTGTATTTTTGAGCAATGAGACTCCTATGTGAGAGATCCTCTATGAAAGTTTTCCCCCAATTTTCTGCTTTCTTCCTAATCTTGACTATATTAGATTTATTTATATAAGAATTTTTATTTTAAATAATTGGAATTATCCATTTTATACCTCGATGTTGTCTGTCTCTTCTTTCTTCATGTATTATTCTCATAACCATGACTCTGATAAATAATATTTTATATATTCTTCTCATTTTTTTTTTTTCTTTTTAGGCAATTGGGGTTAAGTAACTTCCCAGGGTCACACAGCTAGTAAGTGTCAAGTGTTTGGTCTGAGGCTGGATTTGAACTCAGGTCCTCCTGACTTCAGGGCAGGTGCTCTATTCACTGTGCCACATAGCTGCCCCTCTTTTCATTTTTTTTGTGCTATTTCCCTTTATATCTAGGTCACCAGTCCTTTTTCACCTTATCTTGGTTGGTGGTTAATATATTGTTGTATGCCCAATTTCTGCCAGACTGCTTGCCAGCTTTCACAACAATTTTTATGAAATAATGAATTCTTATGCCCTGAACTTAAATGTTGACAGTTGTCAAACAAGAAGTTACTATAGTGCTTTACTATTGTGTATTTTACGTGTACTTTCTTCCAGTATTCCACTTCTCCATGTCTTAGCCACTACCAGATAATTCTGCTCTGTTTCTGTTTTACGTATAAATTCATCCCATTCACATTCTAAGTTGTAATTTCTTGTTTTGTATTTCCCTCCATCCTATTTTTCCTCACTATCCTTATGGCACTATTTACCTTGTCCTTCTTCACTCTAATTTCCTTCTCCCCTCGACTTTGCCCTCCTATTCCTTAATCTACCCACCCCTCTAAGAGTCCCTCCTTTATCATCTCTCCCCCTGCCCCTTCACCTTAATTTACCTATCTTTCTAAGAGCTTCATCCTTATTCCCTCTCCTGATTCTTCATCTACACCCCATTTTAAAAGTCCCTCCCTCATCCTAACCCTTTGCCCTCTCATTTCTTTCTACCTTTGGAAGACTTTTATATGTTTCTAGATGGATATGTTCCCTTTTTAACCCATTTCTGAGGAGAGTAAGGTTCCAGTACTACTAGTGCTCCCCTATTTGATTCTTCTGTATCATTTGTTCATTTCATTCCTTATTTGTATGAGATAATTACTGCCTTTTATTTCTCCCTACACAGTTTTATTTTTTAGAATCACCCCATCATAGAGAGCTCAGCCCAAGTCTTTCTTTCAAACTATCCAAATAATTATGACAGTCATAAGCATACTGATAACACTTTTATATATAAGAAGTAAACAGATTTACCTCATTGATTCCCTTATAACTATTCTTTAATGTTTACCTTATATTTCTCTCAGATCTTATATGTCAAATTTTCTTTTTTTCCCCCAAATTTTCTTATATGTCAGTAGTTCTGCTGTTTTTGCCATAAATACCTGAAAGTCTTTCAATTAATTATCCATTTTTTTATTTTAGATTATACTTAACTTTGCTAGGTAAGTTACCCTGGGTGGTAATTTCAGTTCTTTTGCTCTATAAAATATAGTGTTCCACCATCTGTGGTCCTTTAACTTAGAAGCTGCTAGGTATTGTGTAATCCTGATTGGTTTTTTTCTTGTTGTTTGCAATATTTTCTCCTCAACTTGGGCACTTTGAAACTTGACTATGATACTACTGTAAGTTTTCCTCCTGGAATCTCTTTCAGATGGTGATTAGTGGACTTTTTTTTCTATTTCTGCTTTATCTTCTTGTTCTAGAACTTCTGGGCAATTTTCTTTAATAATCTCTTATAGTATTGCAGCCAGGTCCTTTTTTTTTTTTTTGGTCATAACTCTCAGGTAGTCCTAAGATTTTTACATTGCCTCTCCTTTCTCTGTTCTCTAGATCACTTTTTTTTTGAGATGTTTCACATTCTCTTCTGTTTGTTCATTCCTTTGGTCTTGTTTTGTTCTTTCTTGGTGTCTTAGAACATCATTAGCTTCCCCTTGCCCAATACTAGTTTTCATGGAATTATTTTCTTCCTTAAGGTTTTCATTTTCTATTTCCAGTTGGTTGGCTTTCTTTTCAAAATTTTCTTGATTTTCATAATTGCTCTTTTTTTCTTACTTTTTCCTTAATGTCTGTTATTTAATTTTTAAACTTTTCTTAAAGTTCTTCCAAGAACTATTTTTAGACTTGTGACCATTTCCTTTTTCTCACTGAGAAGAGAGTGACTTTTTCCTCTCTGCTATCTTCCACTGAATATGAACCCTATCTTCTCTGTCTCCATAGTAACTATCTATTGTTTGGATCTTTCTCCT
>NW_020943816.1:0-315 GCF_900497805.2 Vombatus ursinus | reverse complement strand
ATTTTATTGTTGCCAGCTTATTATTATAATCAAGTTCTAGTCTGGAGGTAAGAAGAGTGATTTGCCCATTCCTCAGGTCCTTCTCACTGTTATTTTCTGAACTGTGTCCTGGGCTCCAACCTTGGACGGTCCTCTCCACCTCTAAGCCATGGCTAGGGCCCCAAGCTACACTATGCCACAAACACTCTTAAGTCCCTGTGGTCCTTCTGGTGGCTGAAAACTTCAACGTACTTCTCTACCCTGGAAATGAAACCAGGGATTCTGCTCTCATGCAAGTGCTCACAGCCATCAGGGTCCCTACTTCTCTGCTACCAC
>NW_020943815.1:0-8793 GCF_900497805.2 Vombatus ursinus | reverse complement strand
ATAAATGTGAAAATCATCTGCATAGAGATGTTAATTGAATTCATGGGAACTGATGAGAGCACCAAGTGAAAGAGTATTGAGATAGAAGGGAAGGCAGCTCAGGACAGAGCCCAGTGGGACACTCATGGTTACCAGGCATGACCTGGATGACGATCCAGCTAAGGATACTGAGAAGGTGTGGCCATAGTGAGGTGCTCAGGGGCAGGGACTGTCTTTTACATTTCTTTGTATTTCTGGTACAATGCTTGGCACATCATAGGCACTTAATGAATGTTTATTAATTGATTAAAAGGAGACCCTGGAGAGAATGATGTCATAAAAACTTAGACAAAAACAATCAAAAGAAGGGTGAACAACAAAGCAAAGTGATCCGGAAAGGTGAGGGTTAAGAAAAGGACTTTAGATTTGGCATCTTAGAGCAACATTAATTAGCAACATTAGTGAGAGACATGTCAGTTGAACGATGAGGGCAGAAGGTAGCCTGCAGAAGAGTTAAGAAGAAAGAGGAAAGCAGAGGAGATTATTGTAAATGGCTTGTTCAAGGAGTTTAGCCACAAAAGGGAGGCGATATATGGGATAATAATTAGAGGGGATGGAGAGATCCAGGGGAAGATTTTTTAAGGGCAGGAGAGACACAGACATGCTTGCAGGCAGGGGGAAAGCAGCCAGTGCACAGGGAGATTTTGAAGAAAAGGGAGAGAATGGGAATGATAGAGAGAGCAATTTGCTGGAGGAAATGGGCTGGAAGGGGACCCCTTGTGCAGGTAGAGAGGCGTTTGGCTTACTAAGAACTAAGCACATCTCTATGTGTGAGACAGGGGTGGAGGGGGAGACAGTGGCAGAAGGCATCTGAGTGATGTGAGAGGAAGAGGAGGGGCGAAGAAGGAGCTCTCAGGGAATGACCTCAGTCTTTTCAGTACAGTATGGGGCAGGGTTCTCAGCTGAGAGGGTGGGTGGGTGTGGGAAGGAGCCATGGGAGGTGTGAGGAGGGATGACAATTTTCTGAAGAGCCAATGTGGTGAGAGGGATAATGAGTTCATTAGAGAAGTATAAAAAGATTGCCTTGGGGCTGCAGGAGGAGCTTTGTCATCTTGTGGGGAAAACTAAATGCTGTTTTACTAGGGAAGGAAGAGGCATGGATCAAACCCATGTCCAGGAGAAATTCTGGGAGACATTAGTCCTATCACACAGGAATTGAAATTTCAAAATGCCTTGGTGAATTTGATACTAGTCCTTTATCAATTCACTGTCAATAGTTTTCAGATTGGGAAAAGGGAATGAAATGGCATCTTGGGCCATGCTTTTCATTATTCTCTTAACAGAGCATTTGGTAGTGGAATTTGCAGGGGTGCACACATCGATAATTGCAGGTCCCCACGAGGAGGAGATGCTCCTGACACCCCACAAAAACACAACTGTGACTACCCCGGATGTTAAATCACGGGCGCCCCGCCCCCTTCCCACACTGCATCTTTCCGAGGCTTGTTGCGTCACTGGACCTTCTTCCTCCTCTTCCTCAGCCAGACCAGCCTGAGAGAAACCGGGGCCTCTGCTCTGGCTGACTGAGCTTAGGCCGTGCCTGGGGACTGAGGGAAACAGGGCCTTGCCCCTCTCTGGCCCAGCCAGGGGTCACGAGGGGAGCCCCCGTCCCCGAAGAGGCCACAGGGGCCCCCTCTTCAGCATCCTCGGGTTAGACCTGGTCATCTCCATAGTTACCGCTTGTGTTCCAGTGGCTGAGGTAAGCCCCGCCTCCAGCTGTGACATCACAGCAGGGTTCGTGGATTCTTGGCCGAGCTATGGAGGGGCCCCTTCAGTTGGGGGGGGCGGGGTAGGGCTGCTGCTGCCTCACACCGCCCCTCCCCCTCACCCCGTACCCCACTTTATTCCTGGGCCCCTCAGACTCTTCCCCCCATCCCTAGGTCGGCTTCCCTGACCAGCCTGCCTGGGTGTGGGGGGGTGGGGCCGCCGAGAGCCCTTGTGGGGTCCCCCTTCCCCTTCCCCCTTCTCTGGTGTCCGGGGCTGAGTCCAGAAGGGGGCGCCTAGTGGTTCTCTCGGTCCCTGCGGTCCTGGCGTACAAAGCGCACTGGGAAGCGGAGCCCCCCCCATTCCTCGTTTCCCGACTGTCCCTGTCCTTGTGCGGCTGTTTTTATCCCCGCCTCCGAGGGCGCCCCACTTGCCTGGACGTCATCGGGCAGACCCCGTCTCAGCCCCCCTCTTCTCCTCCTCATTTTCCCCTCCCCCACCCCATCTCCCCGACCCCCCCCCGAGAAAAACAAACCCCGTTAAACAAGGAGGCGTCCTCAGCTCCCCCTGGGCCGAGTCTGCCAACGCCCTGCCTCCTTCCCCTCCCGAGTCGGTCCCTCAGTGTCCCCGGGGAGGGCATGGCCTTCCAGGGACCCGGCCTGAAGTCTGTCAGTGGGGCACAGACCCGCCCTTTTAGGGGTCCCTGCCTCTCCCTGGGGGTCCCGACCTGTCCCAGGGACCTGGGTGCGGGGAGAATGTGTCTTTGTGGGGGCCGGGTTTGCACCCCCCCATCTCAGACCCCTGAAGAGGGACAAGGGACAGCTCCCACCCAGGACTGTCACCCATGTGCCTGGCTCTTGCAGGCCGCTGTTTACAATGTTTTAGGAAATTCAGTTTAAAATCTATAACCAGAACAATAACAGAAGCCTGACAATAAGTACCCAGGGTCCAGAAAGACGGATTCTGCTATGGATGAAATCCAGATGTGCATTTCTTTCTGGATTTTAATCTATAGACTCTGTCACAGGAGCCATGGGTGGCTGACATGATTCATCTTCATCCCTCTGAACTTCAGATTTATCATTGCAGCTCCTCCTCAGCGTCCTCCTCCTTCTCCTCCTCCTCCTCCTCCTGCTTCTGCCGCCTTTCCCTTGGAGGGGACCATCCTGGTGCCGCTTTTGTAAAGCGGCAGCTGAGGAGACCCCGAGATTCGCCATGGATGACAAAAAGCCAGAGGAAGGCGTGGAGAATGAAAACAAGGACAGTATTACTTTGAAGGTGGCAGGGCAAGATGGCTCGGTGGTGCAATATAAGATTAAGAAGTACACACAACTTGGTAAATTAATGAAAGCCTATTGTCAACGACAGGATTTGTTGATGAGGCAGATCAGGTTCCGATTTGATGGGCAACCAATCAATGAAACAGACACACCTGAACAGCTGGAAATGGAGGATGAAGATATAATTGATGTATTCCAGCAGCAGACAGGAGGCCCTTACTAAGAAGAGAACATGCAACTCTGCTCCAGAATTGTGCTCCCAAGGAAAACAATACATTCACAATTAGAAAACCAAGATTTGGTTCATCCACATCCTGACTACTGCATTATAGTTTTCTGTCTTCTTTGATTCCCTTTCCCCCATTCCTTTATTGTACATAAAGTAACTGGTGTATGTGCACAGGCATAATGCCTATTTTTTTTTAACTAAATGTCCGATGGTATGTCATGATCAACATCAAATGGAGATGGGGAGGGGAAAAAACAAACTGGTTCTGTGAAAATATCCCTTTTCTCCATTAGTGGCATGCTCATTCAACTTTTATCTTTATATTCCATTAAGCTATTTTGCTCTCACTGTTTAACAACAACAACAACAACAACAACAAACCCCACAAAAAAGTCCTTGCATACCTTGTTTGATTGGATACTTTCAATGTTTTTCTTTTATCATTGTAAAACCAAGAACGATTTTGTGACTTTTGTATGTGGCTGTTACTTGTAGGGCAATCTCTGTCTTTCAGTATGGATAAATTACTATAAAAAAATTGATCCTAGATAGTTTTCCCTTCAAGTCAAACATCTTGATGTTGAAATAAACTTCTTGTTTAAAATTTAAAATAAAGGTTTATCATTGCATTAATTAGAATTCCAATAGCTTTCAAAATCTTTTTTTTTCCTATTAATGTTGTTGTGTAAATTGTTCTAGTTCTGCTCACTTCACTCTTCATCACAATATAGTTGTCTGCCTATTTTCTTTTGGAACTGTCCATTTTGTCATGTCTTACGGCAAAATAATATTCCATGATAGTCTTTTGCAACAGTTTGTTTACACCTTCCCTATTAGGTGGCCACCTCCTTAATTTCTAGTTTGAGACTACTCTGTAAAGAGGTGCTCTGAATGATTTGCTTGTATGAGTCCTTTTGCAGTAGGCCTAGTATTGGTATTGTTGGTTCAAAATAAAGTCACATTTTAGGGTTTTTGGGGCATAGTTCTAACTTGCTTTGCAGACTTGCAAGAACAATTCACATCTCCATTAATGATACATTTATATGCATGTTTTCCCCTAATTCTTCAGACCTTTTGTTTCTTCTTTCTTTATGCTTATTCCCTCATTTGGGCTTTCTTATCTCATTGCTATTGCAGCATTTCTAGGACTGTATTGAACAGGACAGATGTTTCTGGTGTATAAATCCATATCCACACATCCCTCTTTTTTTTCCACCAACACATGAGAAAATGAGAGTCGCACCTTCTTTATGGCCAGCCCCACAAATGCAGGGGCTCCAACAGCAACTAAGATGCCCTGAACCCTCACAATCACTTTATTACAGTCACTCATATGGGGAAAGTGTCCATAGTATTTTCTCTCCCCAGAATCATTCATTTTTCTCCAGACACCTGAGATGCAACCAGGAGAAGCACAGGGAACAGGGAACTAGTTAGGAAATTACTCTGTCCTTGTTCATGCACCCTCAGAAGTGAGTGGACCAATATGGTGGAAAGATGCAGGGTGTGAGAGAGAGGTTCCTGAGAAGATAGTGGCTCAGGGGACAGACAGTATACTATAGCTAATGAAAGAAAGAAGGGAGATGTTCAGATTAGTGGGACAGGAGGCCACTGGACCCTGACCATCAGAGACTGATAAGGAATGGGGGCAGGGGAGAAGGAGATTATCATGAATTAATTATCCATATGCTTAACTGATCAATTATATGGAATGATTAACAATGCCTGCCTCCTCTTTCTCTTGATGGTTTTCCTTGATTTACAATGATTTTTGACCTGTCCCAGTGTTGTTTTTTTCCTTCATTATCAAAAAGGACCAATGACGTCAGGAGGGTGATGTCTTGACTTGCAAGTGAATTGAATTTAGGTGAGGCAGGGCTGTGCAAAGTCACCAGCCTCACTCTCTCCTCCAGGGTCATCAGAGTCTAGTGGCAAGATATAGGTCAAGATGACTGGAGATGGTCCCAGATGCAGTTGGAGCCCTGTCCAATCATTAGTTCACCACTAGCAATTGCCCCTCACTTTACCAAGAGGTTTGTATTGAGGATATGACTACTTCTGGGGCATGCCTGGTCCGAGTACTCCAGGGGCCTCTACCACAAAAGCAGAATACACTGGTGAGACTGACCCAGGTGGTTGCCTCAGCAGGGAATCTCACTCATCACCTAGCGGGAGTCAGCTGTGTTGGTGCCTGGCTGCACTCACTTTGTCACTGTTCAACCCCCAGAACAACTGAAAACAACCAAAAGATACGACTCTCCCTCCTCTCAGACTAGAGAAAGACTGGCGATGGTTGGCTGTTGCGGGTCACGTGACAAACAGGAGAGAGGGCACAGTGGCAACCCTCCCGCCATGTTACCTGATGGGCACAATAGTGTCTCATGGAAGGTGGATTAAGGGAGGCACAGACAGAGAATTCCTTACATCTTTACTTTCTTTCACATCCTCTACATTTTTCAGGGGCTGCCTGAAATCCTTTGGTCAGCCACAAGTGAGTGGCCCAAGGGCCATATGTTGTGCAGGCCTGGTTTAGGACAAGGAAAAATAATTCATTTAATGACGTCAAATAATATCATCATTTCATGGTTACTTTAAGGCTGTTGTCTTCTGTCCAGCTTCGAATTTTACACTCAGATAAATTGCAGAGTCTACTGTTATTGGATATTAACCTGTGGGACAGTTTACTTCTGGTTAAGAGGAAAAGAATGGAGCTAAATGAACTCCTCAGTTTACGACAGGACGTGAGTAATGAATTCCTTCAGTTGAAATAGGAATTCAGGACAAAAAAAATATCAAAATTACCTATGAAACCCTTCATTGTAGCAAAGGTCATCTGATATAGGAAAAGAATTCATAGTAGTGGAAACAGCACTGAGTTGGTTTCACCCTTCAGTGTACCAGTTAATTGGATAAGACATTGATATTGCCCACTCACAAGAGCAATATTCAGAGAAAATAAACAGAAAAATATGGGTTATATTAGATTTGAAAGAAATTTATGAAAGAAATACCAAAAGTTTGAGTGACATTTGACCATTGTGCAATCAGGCATGCAGGTAAACACTTGCCCAGGTGTGTAGGGCTAGCAAAAACAAAAAACAAAAACCAAAAAGCCTGGGAGTATACAAACTCAGAAAGTAAGTGAGGCTACAACTGTGTTTATTGTCCTCAGTGGGTAGGGCTTAGGGTCCAATCCAGCTCCTCTACTCCTGAATAGTGAATGATGTTCAACATCTATCTCCCACTGTTCTACTCCATCTGAGCAAAGCCATCTTTCTCTCTCTCTCTGTATGTATGTATGTATGTATGTACGTGTATATATATATGTGTCTATATATATATGTATGTATATATATATATCTGTGTCTATATATGTATGTGTGTGTGTGTATATATATATATATATATATATATATATATATATATATCTGTGTCTCTGTCTCTGTGTCTGTCTCTCCATCTGTCTCTGTCTCTCTCCTTTCAGACACTACGAAGCTTATATGGTGTATATTTGGAACTCAGTTCCTTCTCTGCCCAGTCATTCCTTTAAGACCTTCAATGAGTCCATGCCATCACAGGACCCTAGATCTGGAGCTGGAAGAGACAACCTCAGAGGCCATCTCCTTTCATCCCCCTCATTTTACAGAGGGGAAACTGAAAACCAGAGAGGTCAAGTGACTTGTCTGAGAGTGCACAGCTAGTACATATCTAAGGCAGGATTTGAACATGGGTTTTCCTGACTTTTCAATGCTGTATCCCCTAGATCCTGCTAACTTTCATTCTCTCATCTCACTAAACTACTCTCAAATTTCTAGAAATTCTAAGACTAAAGGTATAAGAAAGGGTTAGGGTTTTTTTTATGTTAAAGGAAAAATACCTTCCCCTAAATGGAAAGGTATCTTCTACTAAGTACCCAGTAGATCCTTATTGGCCTCAATGGAATTTTTTGCTTCCTGTCTACATAATACTCTATCCTGAAGGTATCACTTTCTTTACCCCAGCTTTGCCTCTTGCTGATATGAAAGGTTTGAAAGGATTTATACAGCAGCTTGGGTTATGAGATAGTAACAGATGCAAAAATCACCATTTCAGAACCAAAGATGATATGAATCTCCTGTAGGCATCCTATCATGGAAACAACTGAATCCAGTAATGCTCACTTATGCATCAGAGGTGGCCTAAGGTGACATGGTAGCTCTACCACTCTGTGGTTCTTCGAAAAAACATTCTGTCTACCAGAGTCTGATGGGAACGCATCATTTCCTCCTCACTTAGCTCGACATATCTGAGGATTACCATAGACATCAGTGCATCAAGTAGTGTCATCAAAGAGTAAAAAGACAGACTGTGTATAAAACCTGGCTCTAGGGTGATCGCTTCCCAGAAAAGCTCCTTCTTTCTACAACTTCTGTGCTAAGGAAACAGAGTAACGGAATGCCTGAGTCCAGTTGCCCTTTGCTGACAGCTGACCAGTCTCAAAACACCACAGAGCCATTGACAATGAATCTGCTATGCTTAGAAAAGAGCTGATGTGAATTTTTCCCACTTAATAGTATTTTATTTTTTCTAATTATAAGTAAAGAAAGTTTTCAACATTCACATGCATAAGATTTTGAATTCCATATTTTTTCACACTTCTCCTTCCCCTCTCTGTTCCCCAAGATGGCAAGTAATCTGATATAGATTATAGATAAGAAATTATATTAAACATATTTTCACATTAGTCATGTTATGAAAAAAGACTCAGAACAAAAGGAAAAACTACAAGACACAAAAAAAAACCAAAAAAAAGTGAAAATACTATGCTTTCATCTGCATTCAGACTCCATAGTTCTTTCTTTGGATGTGGAAAACATTTTCCTTCATGAGTCTTTTGGAATTGTCTTAGATGACTGTATTGGTGAGAAGAGCTAATAAGTAATTCCATTGCTATATAAACTATTTGGAAAAATAGGCGAGGAAGAAGTCCTACCGAATTCTTGTTATGACTCAAATAGGGTGCTGATACCTAAACCAGGAAGAGCCAAAACAGAGAACGAAAATTATAGAACAATATCCTTAATGGATATTGATGGAAACATTTTAAATAAAATATGAGCAAAGAGATTTCAGCAATTTATTAACAGGATAATACACAGTGACCAAGTGTTTTCTACATCTATTGAGATAATCATGTGATTATTTCTCTTAGTTTTGTTATTGATGTGGCCAATTATGCTGATAGTTTTCCTATTATTGAATCAGCCCTGCTTTCCTGGTACAAATACCACCTGTTCATAGTGTATTATCCTCATGATAAATTGCTTTTCTGTCCTTGCTAATATTTTCTTTAAATTTTTTAATCAATAATTGTTAGTAAAATTGGTCTATACTTTTCTTTCTGTGTTTTCGCATTTCCAGTACCATATTTGTGTCCTAAAAAGAACTTGGTAGGACTCCTTCTTTACCTATTTTTCCAAATAGTTTATAAACTATTGAAATTAATTATTTTTTAAATGTTTGGTAGAATTTACTTGTAAATCCATCTGGCCCTGAAGTTTT
>NW_020943814.1:1247-2607 GCF_900497805.2 Vombatus ursinus | reverse complement strand
TTTTTCCTCTCACTCAGCAAACTGACAAAGAAAACAAAAGATGGGAAAAGACAATGTTGAAGAGGTGAGGAAAGATAGGAGTTATGAATTGGTCTAATCATTTTGGAAAGTAATTTGAAATTATGTTAAGAAAGTGACTAAAGCTAACATATTCTTTGACCAAGATATGCTACTGCTCAGTATATCCTCCAAGGAAGTCAAAGATGGAAAGATCTTTATACCACAAAATAATTGTAGCTGCATGTCTTGTTTTTTTGTTTCTGTTTTTGTAAAAAAAACCAAAAAAACAAAAAAACAAAGTAGATATCCATTAATTAGAGGTTGTATAGGAAAAATTCTGTACATTAATGAAATGGAAAAATACTGTACTGTAAGAATTGTATGGTTATGAAAAATGCAGAGAAGTATGGGAAGACATTATTATAGGTTGAAAATGAAGTGAATAGAACCAGGAAAACATACACAATGACAGCAACAATGGAAATGTAAAGAAAAAAATAGAATTCTGTATAGTTATAATGCTCAAGCTTAGTCTCGAAGAGCAGTCCTGAAGAAAATCTACCTGACTCCTTTTCAGAGATGAGGAAAAGCAGTTGTCCAACATTGAATATAATATTTGCATATCAGTTGTACTGAACTCTCTCTCTCTCTCTCTGCCTCTCTTTCTCTTTCTGTTACTCTTTGCTAAAAGGTATGGTTTTCTGAGGAAGAAAGGATATATTAGAAAATGAAGGTGATGAAAAATCAAAATGTTTCAATATTTTTATAAGTAAAATGTGGCATCTACAACTGTACACATTACTCAAGATTGTATATGAACAGGCAGAGTACAGTGGAACACTGCATTTCTATTATAATGCAACCTAAAATCATATTAACTCTGTTGGTTGCCACATTAGATTGCTGAGTTATTACTGAGCTTGCAGTTTACTATAATACTTTAGTTTTTTATTGTTTTATTATGAACTGTTTTCTAATTATGTTCATCCAATTTTGCACTTGTAAAATTTATCTTTTGGACCTAGGTAAAGGGATCACACTAAAGACAGCTGTTCTTCAAGGTTCTATCTTTGACCACCATTTCTTCTCTTTCTATATTTTCTGTATATGCACACACATAGAAATATACACATTTACACATATATAACGAGAATATATATATACACACACATATTCAAATACAAATATTATATATTGTATATGTATGTGTGTATTTTTATACACACATATATGTATATGTTTCTAGCTTTGACCCATCTTCTGATCTCCAGATATACTACTCCCTAAACACTATTTCTGCCTGGGTATCCTACCATCACCTCAAATTCAATATAGCTAAAATAAAATGTAATGTGTTTCC
>NW_020943814.1:1009-1237 GCF_900497805.2 Vombatus ursinus | reverse complement strand
TCTCTTATCCTGACTTTTAGGAAAAACAAAACAAAACAATAACAACAAAAACTCAACAGGCCTACCTGGTGGAAACCCCAGAAGCTATGTCTCAACCACAGGTATACTCTTCTCATTCTTATTTTTATTACAAAGATTTTGTTCCCTGCACCTGAACTCTTGGGCTGCAGATTCTGACATTGTTGGGAAAATAGGCATCCTCTCTTGAGTCTGGATGATTTGGTTACT
>NW_020943814.1:0-999 GCF_900497805.2 Vombatus ursinus | reverse complement strand
CATCCTCTCCTATCCTCTGCTTTAAAATAAATTGACCCTTTGCCCTATTGCCATTCACCATTTTAGATCCTATTGATGTGTTACTTAATGAAAGCTAGATATTATCACAAAACAGTTTTAATTGTCTCTATTACAAATTTATGCTACTGAGATTACTCAACTAGGCCCTCGTTGAAGCACAGCAATCATTTTAATCTTTCTGATCGATACCCATTGCCACAGCAATTGTTCTAAAATTCTCCTGTAACCTCAAACTTCACACAGCACCCTCCCCCCAACCCTTTACACACATCCTTTTGGTTTCATATTTCTAGGGGAAAAAATTGAAGCCAACCTCTGAAAGCATCCTTTTTTTTTCATTCTTCATCTCACAAACATCACAGTCATATTTCTCTCCTATCTCCTCCTTAACTGTATCAGACAAAGAGGTGGAGCTTCTCCTTATCATGGCCAACCCTGCTTCATGCTCCTTTCAGCCTATCCCCTCTCATCTTCTCCAGCAGTTCCCAACACTCCCTTTAATCTTCAATGTCTCCCTATCTACTATCTCCATTCCGGCTATCTATATATCTTCCTTTGTCTCTCCCATCCTTAAAAAAATCTTCACTTAATCAGACCATTTTCATCCTCTCTCTCTCTCTTTTTCTCTCTCTCTCTGAATATATATATATATATATAATATGTGTGTGTGTGTGTGTGTGTAACATATGTATCTATGAATATAGATATATAGAAAGAAATATCTTTTCCTTTTCTCTGTTAAACTCCTTGGGAAGGCTGACTGAGTAGGTGCCTTCATTTCCTCTTTTCTCGTTCTCTTCTCTACCCCTCCATAATCTGGCACCTAACCTCCTCATTCAACTGGAATTACCTTATTGAAAGTTGTCACTTTGTTGCCAAACTAATGATGTTTCTCAGTTCTCACACTTCTCAACTTCTCTGTGGCATCCAATACTTTTCTTAATGGCCTCTCCTCCTGAATTCTTTTCTTCTCTGTAG
>NW_020943813.1:0-1432 GCF_900497805.2 Vombatus ursinus | reverse complement strand
TCCTGAAGGCTAGGGGGATTAATGGGAAAGGTCCCTCTTGCTGTGACGGAAGGGGATCAGTACAGGCAGGAAGGCATCTCAGTAAGCTAGTGGCAAGCCACACCTCAGCAAACCGGTAACCAGGCCCCTAGTCCCCAACACAAGAAGCCTGGAACGGTTTCCCCTGTGCCCCAGAAGCAGAGATCAGCGTTAAAAGTCAGTAAAAAGGCAAACGACATGAGCAGAAAGCAACATAGAAAAACAATGACCATAGAGAAATATCTCGGTGACAGGGGAGGTCAAAATACAAATTCAGGAAAGGACAGCATGTGAAACTCAGAGGAGAATATGAACTGGTCTCAAGCCCAAAAAGTCTTGGAAGAGCTCAAGAAGGATTTTATAAGTCAAATTAGGAGGTAGAAAAGAAATTGAACAATTCCTTTCAAAATACAGTTGACAAAATGGAAAAAGAAAGTACACTGAAGAAAACAACTCTATAAAAAGTAAATGAGACCCAAGGGAAGAGGAGGTACAAAAGCTAACTGATGAAAACAATTCACTAAAAATTAGAATGGGGCAAGTGGAAACTAATGACTATGAGACATCAAGAATCAGTCAAACACAATCAAAAGAATGAAAAAATAGAAGAAAATGCAAAATATCTCATTGGAAAAACAACTGACCTAGAAAATAGAGATAACTTAAGAATTATTAGTCTACCCAAAAGCCATGATGAATAAGAGAGCCTGGACAGCATCTGTCAGGAGATCATCAAGGAAAAATGTCCTGAGGCCCTAGAAAGAGGGTAAAAGAGTGATTAAAAGAATGCACCTATCATCTCCTGAAAGAGATCCCAAATGGAAAACTCCAAAGAATATTGTAGCCGAATTCCAGAATTAACAGGCCAAGGAGAAAATACTGCAAGCAACCAGACAGAAACAATTCAAATATCATGGAACCACAGTCAGGATTACACAGGACTTTGCAGCTTCTACATTAAGAGATCAGAAGGCTTGAAATATTAAATTCTGTAAGGCAAAAGAGCTTGGATTACAACCAAGGATCAACTACCCAGCAAAATTGAGCATAAACTTCAGGGGAGGAGATAATCATTCAATGAAATAGGGGACTTTCAGACTTTCCTGATGAAAAGACCAGAGCTCAATGGAAAATTTGATCTTCAAATACAAGACTCAAGGAGACATAAAAAGGTAAACAGGACAGAAAAAACAACATGTTATTAATAAGGGCAAACTCTTTACATCCATACAAGGGAAGAAGACACTTGTTACTCTTGAGAACTGTATCTTTGTTATGATATTTAGAAGGGATATACATTGACAGAGGGATGGGTTTAAGTTGACTTCAACGGGATGATAAAAAACTCAACAAAGTGGTGAAAAGGAATTGTAATGGGAGAAGAAGAAATGAAGAGGCAGAAAAGGGTAAATTA
>NW_020943812.1:378-4489 GCF_900497805.2 Vombatus ursinus | reverse complement strand
AGTAGTAGTAGTAGTAGTAGTAGTAGTAGTAGTAACAGCAGTAGTAGATGAATTAGGAATCCTTTGCTAGAGTCATCTCCCAGAGAGGAAACTTCCTTTATCAATGCAGAGTGGCACTTATTCTGCAACTTACAGTCTTAAAGAGAGTTGCATGAGATAAACAATTAAAACACAGTGAATTGCTCAGGG
Source organism: Vombatus ursinus (assembly GCF_900497805.2). Taxonomy (NCBI): domain Eukaryota; kingdom Metazoa; phylum Chordata; class Mammalia; order Diprotodontia; family Vombatidae; genus Vombatus; species Vombatus ursinus. The sequence continues at coordinate 4,300 of NW_020943812.1, read as the reverse complement.
TCACACAGTCAGTATGTGTTAGAAGTGGGACACGTCCTTGGGAAATATGATCATTTTTAAAGATACAATCAACCTTGGTACACACACCTCATAAATATCCCCTGTCCCTCTGATTGGATGGTGAACCATAATTTCCTGAATATTGATTTAAGGAGGGAGGATTTAAGGAGAGATATCTCATTTCCCAACCAATCACACTAATTTTGGATTTCTTTGACGTCTCTACCATGTTCCTGCACTGAGTAAAAAATTTTTTTTGTATATTTTTATTATGCCTTTTTATATTAATATCATACATCCACCTGGAATATATCATGTTCTTTAGTGATTTTAATTTGAATTTATACTGACCAGATTGATTTCCACATTTCATTGTTTTTATAAAATACCAAGTCCTTACACATACACGCATACCCTTCCCCAGAGTTATCTTCCCTGTGTCAGTCCAATACTATACTACTGTATTTAATTGCTGATAAGGATTTTTCATATACTTTTTCTAATTAAGCTACTTAGTCATTTCTGAACTGGTAACATTATTTTAACGATTACTACTTTAGAGTATATTTTGAAATTTGGTGCTGACCTTTCTACTTTTTTCCCTTAAGATTCTCAATATTTTGTTCCTTCTAATGAGTTTTGTCACTATTTTGTCTACATCTATAACTGCTTAGTAATTTGTTATGGCCCCCAATCTGTAAATTACATAGCAAATTGATTGAAGAATCAAAATTTGTTGTAATGTCATGTCCTAAACAAGAGAAATTAACATCTCCAATGATTTAATTATTCCTTTATTTCTGTAAAAATGTTTGGTAATTACAATTACATAAGTACAGAGTATGAGTTGGTAAAAAGATCTCTAGATGCTTTATACACTCAGTAGTTATTTTGAATGGGATTTCTTTTTCTATCTCTTCCTACAATATTTGTTAGTAATTTACAGAAAGGATAATGAATTTTATGGGTTTCATACCCTGCTACTTTACTGGAATTATTGATTATTTCAATTATTTGTTATTTAATACCTAGAGTGCTCTAAATCATCATATTATCAGCAAATAAGAATGATGTTTTTACCCCTTTGTCTATTATTAATGCCTCAATTTTTTGGTTTATTACCATAGCTAGCATTTCTAGAACTATATTAAATAAAAGGGAAGGTCATAGATATTCTTATTTACCCTTGATTATATTGCAAAACTCTTTGGTTTTTGTACATTGCACATAATGCTAATTTTTTTAATAGATACAACTAACTATTTTTAGAAAAGATCAAGTTATTCCTATCCTTCTAAGTCCATTTAAAAAATTTTGTCAAAAGTTTTTTTCTGAATCTATCAATGTATATTTTAAATTAACATAGTTATGTTTATAATTTTGCTAATATTGGAGGATCCTGATATTTCTTGAATACACCCAACTTAATCATAGTAAATAATAGTTGGACTATATTTCTGTAAGCCACATTGCTTATGTTTTATTCAATATTTTAAGTCATTTTTCATTAAAGATGTTGAGTTATATTTTGCATTGTTGGTGTTATGTTTTATTAGTTTTGGTGTCATGATTGTTTTTATTTCAGAAAAGGTATTTGATAAGATGCTTTATATGCCTATTTTTCCTATTTTTACAAATAACTTATGCAGGATTGATTCGTTGTTCTTTGAATGTTTGGTATAAATCACTGGTTTCCTTTAAGTCCCAGCTAAAATTCCATCTTTTACTGGAAGCCTTCCTCAACCCCTCTTAGTTCTAGCACCTTCCCTCTGTTAATTGTTTCCTGTTTATCCAATATATAGCTGACTTTGTGTTTATTTGTTAATATACCATTAGGCAGTCATAATTTCTTGAAATATGGTATATATTTTTGGAAGGTTATGTTTTGTCATGATTTTCAATGGGATCAATGACTCTTAAATGATCTTTTCTCATTCTATTTTCCCAGTCATTTGTTTTTGACAGTAGATATCTCACTTGCCTTCTTATTTTTATCTTGAATTTCTTCTATCATCTGTTATTACTTCATTGGATCATTGAGTATTGTTTGATCCATTTTATTGTTGAAGATGTCAACTTGGGTAATATTGTGCCCTTTATATCTTAGCTATTTATTCTTTTTTCCAAATGTTCTAATATCATAATTTATTCAGTATCAATTCCCATTCTATTTTTTCCATCCATTTTTGTACCCATTATGGCCAATCCATTCTCATAATATTTATTAATCAGGAAAATCTAGGGCTAGATCTATCAATTAAAAAGCATTTACTAAGCACATAGGTGATTATTTAGTAGTAGTAGTAGTAGTAGTAGTAGTAGTAGTAGTTAGTAGTAGTAGTAGTAGTAGTAGTAGTAGTAGTAGTAGTAGTAGTATGTACAAGGCATCATTCTAAGTGCTGCAGGAACCAAGAAAGGGGACAATCCTTGTTCTCAAGGAGCTCACAGTCTAATGGAGTAGACATGCAAATAACTAGGTACAAAAAAACTAAAAACTACGTACAGGATAAAAATTGGAAGTCATCAGTGAAGGAAAGGCACTACAGGCTTGAGGAAAGGTTTTTTGTAGAAGATGGAATTTTTAGATGAAATTAGAAGGAAGCCAGGAAGGCCAGGAAATTGAGATGCACAGGGAGAGTAGTCCAGGGATGGGAAACAGACAGTGAAACTATCTGGAGTCTGGGTATAGAGTGTCTTGTTGGAGGAACAACAAGGAGACCATAAAGAATGTGGAGAGAAAGTATAAAAAGACTGGGAAAGCAGGAAGGGGTCAGTTTGTAAAGGGCTTTGGATACCAAATAGGAGATTTTTATATTTTATTCAGGAGGTGCTAGAAAGACAGTAGAGTTTATTGAATAGGAAGGATTACATGATCAGTTCTGTGCTTTAGGAAGATTACTTTGATAGCTGAGTGGAGGATGGACTGGAGTAGGGAAAGATTTGAAGTGGGGACGGGGGACAACCAGCAACCTATGAGAGTAGTCCAGAGGTGAGGTGAGGAGGGTCTGGACCAGGGTAGTGGCAGTGTAAGAGGAATGAGGCATGGTTCATGCTATATCTAATAAATGTTACACAAGTAAAATAGACAGACCCTTATTAAAGATTGAATATGGGGAGGTGAGAGATGGAATGCAGTCTTGATTTTCTTTCTGCTACAGTCTAGAAATTGCTGCTCTCTAATCCCTGGAAGGAAGGCTAAGTCCTAGCCTGGGAAAAGTTGTTTTGATAGCAAATCTCACCCAATAAGAATGCAAACTCTGACTTGTAGGACTTGCACAACCTTACTCTTCCCTTCATTGTCTAGTGAAGCTACCAACTTCAAGGCCTTGGCCCACTGAGAGGCCCAATGCTGGAATGTGCTTATTTTGGGGCAGGCTCCAAAGATTCTCAAAGATTCTAGTACTGTTTCTTTCCACTTCCTTATGTAGTCACCTGCCCAGAAGCCTGGGGTTCAGCCTTGGTCTCATGCTTCAAGCCCCGCAGAGGTTTCATGGGAGGTGAAGCAAGCTTCCACTCGTACATCCTCAGTGTCAATACCACTGATTTTGGACTAAGTTTCTTTTGACATCTTCCATGGAGAGGCTTCAACCCTGGAGCAGCCATGGCCAAAAATTATGGTCAAAATAATCTTTGAATCATTTTACTCAATACTCTACATTTCAAAAATGTCATATGACTTGTGATGTAAATCACTCACAAAGTTGGTGGGTGCTCAACCTCTGAAACAGATATTCCTAAAGAACAGGGAAGGACTCAGATGGCACTGTTAAGGATACAAAGTTAAAATGGCCCACTCCTTTAATGCATGCTATCACTAATGACCATTAGCATCAATATACAAGACCTTCCCAGAGATACACAAAGAAGTAGAGAGGGAGGGGAGGGGGTGGCAACTTATAAAGATACACCAGAAGGGTCACTC
>NW_020943812.1:0-368 GCF_900497805.2 Vombatus ursinus | reverse complement strand
TTTGTATAAGCAATGGAATTGCCAATCAGTGCCAGCTGTACCCAGTGCCAGCACAGGGTCCCCATGCAATCTTTTTCTGACCAGATGTCCAACCCCCTTACTATCTCTGTACTGGGAGCCCCTGAAGCTGCTGCTGCTGCTGCCACTATCTTGGCTGCCTGTTGGTGATTTCTTTGGATGTTTCCATAGGATAAGGTATCTTACTTTGTGCAGTATTTTTCTAAGGATGCAGTCCTTTTCTAAAGAATGGGGGAGTGAGGGAGGGAGAAAGATGGTCTGTGAATATAGCCAATAGCAATTTCAGGCAATTCCTAATTATACAAATTACAAGCAATAGTCAAAGGTAATATTAGGAACAATGCAATTGC
>NW_020943811.1:20501-22254 GCF_900497805.2 Vombatus ursinus | reverse complement strand
ACAGCAACATTTGCTAGACAATGAGGACCCCCTCCTGCTCAAGATAAGTGTTTTAAACTCTGAATGCATTACCCAGACAGAATGCTGGCCACTAAATCACAGAAGAGACTTTCCCTAAGTAGGCACCTGCACAGCAACAGTAAAGATTGTCCTTAAGGTGAACTTATGAGGTAGATTATCATAAGCATTATTGGTAGCCACATACACAGTTTTAATTTGCCTCTGTATATTTTTTTTTTGTTACCAAGGGATCATGGCTTGAACCAGGTCCAGGATATTTGGATCAGACCCAGGATATTTGGTGGTACTTTCTGCTCTGTTTTTGCCTTGCTACTTGCTGGTTCCTCTAAGGAACCTAGGCTGCTGGAGAGTGTTAACCGCGATATACTTGGGCTGGAGATGGTCTGAGTCTGCGAATTCTTTTAAGATGACCCCACAACACACACCAGTCCACCATAACATTTTTGTTGTTCCTGGGTGGGCCCAGTCTCTGATTCAAACCCTCTCCAATCCAAGGTAAGCCTTTCCCTTTCCTCTCTCTTAGATGAGATCCCCCAAGTACAGAGGAAGGCTTGAAGGGATGGTGGGCCCTAGAGCCTATGAGCCTCTGTGCCTGGCAAATTCCCTTTTGGGAACCTTTGTGTCGAAATTCACTCTAGACAGAGGTCACTCTCTTTGGGAACCTTTGTGGTTAGCTTCCTGAGCTCCTTTTTCTCCCTCTCCATGGGACATTGTGTGATGAAGTGAGGGGCTATGGTGAGGAATCTTTAGACTTATTGCATAGGGGAGCAGTCCCCTCCAACATCGTGGCACTACCAAGCTGTAATAGAGCCTCACCTCAATACAATCTAGAGGCCCAAGAAAAGTGACTTGAGGGAAGGGCATTTATAACAAGCCTCTTCAAGCTTGTGGACTTCCCTCTTTGTCTCTGTGTCTGTGTGAACATGTCTGTAAGATTTAAAATGCAGGCAGTCAGAAAAGAAAAAACCTCTAAGGGATGTAGATAGAGAAAGATTAATGAACTCTCTTGTTAAAGAAAATGTTGTTGAGCAAAACCCTTTCTCTCTCTCTCTCTCTCTCTCTGTCTCTCTCTCTCTTTCCCTGTTCGTGATATGTGGCCAAGTTCTGAGTGTGAAGGGACAGACAGACAGGAAAAGGGAAGGGGGGAACCTTTTCCTCTCAGGTCTAAGAGAACAAGATCATTTCACTTACCAAAGACAGGCAGTGCCACTGAAAATTTCAAAGCTGCATTTTGGAATAGAACATGTACTTAAAGAGTCTGTGTGAACTGGGGCACAGCCAAAGGGAATTGGATTTTATTGGAACATCTTGCTAGAATTTAGGGAGTCTTACAAGCTAAAGTTAACTCCTGGTCAGTTTTAAAATAACTTTTTAAAGTCGGTATGTGTGTTAAAATTGGCCACTTGACCAAATTACATGAGACTCTTATTCATAAGAAGAAGTCATGGAGAGGTGTGGGTTCCTTCCAAGATTGTGGAGTCCAGATTGGAATGAAATTAGATGTGCTCTTCAGGGGGATAATTGGGGTGTATTTGTGTAAAATAGAATACTACAGTTAGTATTAAAATCATAACCCCAGATTTTGTGTAATAACATTTGGAATATTGATCCAGGTAATCAAATTCATTGTGGTAACATCTTAAGTGAAATATTGTTTTTTTCGTTTGATGTTTAAGATAAGACCGTATATTGTACTATTTGGCACTAAGATAAATTGGGAAAATGCATAGAT
>NW_020943811.1:7167-20491 GCF_900497805.2 Vombatus ursinus | reverse complement strand
TATATTGTACTATTTGGCACTAAGATAAATTGGGAAAATGCATAGATCTGAAATTTGTTACCTTAAGCAATTACATCAGTTGATTTTACATGAGTATAAAGTGCCTAATGTAATGCCTGTCAAAGTGCAGATATCACTGCCATATGGCAATGAGATGCCCATTTTTTTGTGTAAGGTAATTTGGAAATGCATTTAATAAGATTGAAGTTACCTAATTTTAAATGGGTTTATTTTAAGCTTTAAATTAGTAAATTTTTGTATTAGTTTCAGAAAGTTTTCATTAGTTTAGAGGAAGAAATCATGGGGTGGCCAGCCATGCCCCTTCTTTGGAGTCTTTATTGATTTCCCTTATTTTGTAAACTTGCCAGCTCCCTGGAAACCATCTGTGTGGGCAAGGTCCTCAATCCTGGAAAGGAGCTTGTTTGGGTTATAGAGTTTCTAAACAATGAACTTGGTTTTCTGAGAATTTGCAAGTCTATATATAATGGAAAAATGATTTTTAATGATTTGTTTTTACACCCAGATAAGTTAAAATTTGAGAAGGAAAGAAAAACAAAAAATGAAAAATGTTAAGTGAAATCTCTTATGTATGTAATTTATGGTAAATTTTTATTGCTTATTGAAACCCCATAAGATTAAAAAATGGATCTAGCCCTAAGCGGTGGTTAATGAGACTTGCCATTTGAGGCAAAAGCTCTTGGGACTGTAATTTATATTATTTTCCGTTTGAATTTAAGCATAGTTATCTGATGGCATAATACAGCATTTGAGAGAAATACCATGATCTACTGAAAGAGAACATGATCCTGAACTGTTACAGCGGAGGTTTGCATCCAGGAAAAGTCTAGAGGACAACCTTGGCATCAGTCTAAGGTGGGATCCTCCTGCCTTGGTTTCCCATTGTTTCTTATTGAAAAGGAATGTTTTCCCCCTGGTTATTCCTGACTTTGGCTGTGAGTAGAATTGTTACTGCATGGTAAGCTGTGACTCTTACCTAAAATCAAATAGAGCTAAGGATGTTTTATCCTATCGTAGCTGGTATGATCATGCTTCTGCTTTTTTCTTTTTAATGACAGTTTTTTTATAATCAGAGCAGGTGGTCAGTAAAAGCTATGAGCATAATGTAAGTCTGTCACATTTTATTGTTTTAATCTGAATTCATTGTTATTCCATGGCCTAAGAAGACCTAAATTAATGTTTAAATTTATTATATGTATAAGATTCAATTCCTGAAGTGTCTCTTTCTTTCAGGATGATGAATATAATTAGAGAAGGGTAAATAAGCTTATAAAACAAAGATTGTGAATTTATTAAGTTGTGAGGTTAAAGACAGGAACCTCTTTTGTTTTTGTTTAAGGAACAGGATTTTAATACAGTTCAAAGATAAAATAAGGTCCTCAAATATTTCAAAATGATATGAGAATAATTGGGTATTGGTACAACTGATTGAGGGACTTAGCTGTTATTCTATTAATTGTTTAAATTAAATAAAACATTTTCAGTTTGGTTTGGGAAAGAGAATTTCAGCACAATCATTTTTTTAAAGGAAAGCAACTTATGGCTTTCTTTGTTTTCCCCTATGTTGATATTACTTCTACTTATTTTGTTGCTCTTTATATTTGGGCCTTGCATATTGAATTTGTTTGTTAGATTTGTGTTTTACAGACTACAGGCCATTCACCTACAGTTGGTAGTGAACAATGGATACTAGCCCATCCCAACCCATCATCCCCTGGATATGGCCCATGCTCGGTTCCAGTAAACCTCCTCCCTGCAACCCAGTGAGGCAGGGAAAGCTCTATGCCCCTTGTCGTCCTGAAAAAATTCCAGAAAATGAGACCTCCACCCCTTGTCCACCTAAATGATTTTGGCTTCTGTATTGCTTTAGGGGGCAGTTGATGGGGTAGCAATGTTAACAACAGTTACATTGTTAGCAACAACTGTGACAGCAACAGTTGCAAGACAATGAGGAACTCCTCTGGCCCAAGATAAATATGTTTTAACCATTGAATGCATTACCCAGGCAGAATGTTGGCCACCAAATCATAGAAGGGATGTTCCCTAAGTAGGCACCTGCAGAGTAATAGCAAAGATTGTCCTTCAGGTGAACTTACGATGTAGGGAGGATTCTTATGATATCATTATCATATGGATTATGGGCTGCATGCAGTTTTACTTTGCCTTTCTGTGTGTTTTGTAATCAGGGGATCATGACTTCAACTAGATTCAAGGTAATTGGATCAGACCCAGGATATTTGGTGGTACTTTCTGCTCTATAAAAATCTCTGTTTTTGCTTACTAGTCACTGGTTCTTCTTCTTGCTAGTTGCTGGTAGCATAGCCTACTGGAGAGTGCAATCCTCAATAAATGCCTTTGCTTAGATTGGAGATCATCTAACTCTGTGAATTCTTTTGAGATGACCACACAACATGTGCCTGGCCATCACAACAATTTCCCTTACAGAGTTCAGATAGGGGACAGGGTCAGACCCAACAAAGTCCAGTTACTAGAAAACCAATGGAATACTTGGGGGATGTGGATACCTTGAGACTCTCTGATGTCCCTTCCTATGCTTGGAAGAAAGTGGCCCGTAAGAATCCTTAGAATATCAGTCTTGATCAATGAGTAAGGTGCTTCCCCCATGCATCGTACCTGCTGCATTTTGGAGAGGTAGCAGTCAATGTAGTCTTGAGGGTTGTTAGGATCCATTAGTTTTTGATGCTCCTTCACTCTTTCCAAAATGAAATCTCTCATTTTCTTCACATTTCTAAAAATATTTTTATGCTTTCCAGGGAGGTACACTCTGAATGCTGGTAAAAAGTTGTAGAGCTAGAGACCCAAACCAAAACAAGCACATGTGAGTTTACTTTCATAAAGAGACAACTTTATATATCTACTTATAAACTATTATGTTTTATTCAAAGCATTGCATTTTTTTAAATTTTAATTAATTTTCTAATTAACACAAAGTGTTTTCTCTCTCATCTTCACTACACATTGGGAACAAAAGAAAAACAAAACCCTTAAAACACATATGCATAGCCAAGCCAGACAAAGCCCCACCTTGGCAATAGACAGAAATGTGTGTCATATTCTACATCTTAAGTCCATCCACTCTCTATCAGAAGGAGGGCAACACACTTCATCATGGTTTTTCTGGAATCGTGGTGGGAGCTTACGTTGGTCAGAGAACTTTAGCTTTGCATGGTGTTTGTCTTTCCACTGTTTCTATTATTGAACAAATTGGTTCTGCTCACTTTACTGGGCATCCATTCATAATGTCTTCCCAGGTGTAAAGCTGCCCCTTTCATAATTTCTTAAAACATAGTCGAATTCATTTGCATTCAATACCATAATTTGTTCATCTATCCCCCCATTCAATGAGCAGCTCTTTAGTTCCCAGTACTTTGCAGCCCCTTCAAAAAGCTTGTTTCAATTTGTTTTTTGCATATAGCTTTCAATTTTGTATATTTTCTTCTTTTTTTGAGTTTTTGGAAGTACTGGTCAAATAATGGTATTGCTTCTTCAAAGGATATACATGATTGACTAATTTGGCAGTGACAGATCCAAATCGCTTTTTAGATAGCCCGGACAATTCACGACTACACCAATGGTTTGTCAAAATGTTTGCTTTCCCATAGTCCCTCCAATATATGGTATTTACTTTTGCTTAAATATTTTTTGAAACATTTGGAAGGAGAAAATCAAGATTTGTCCACTTTTATAAGAAAGCCATTAGGGGCCATTTTTTGTGGCAACCTTTAAAGTGCAGTAGAGTGGGATAATATTTTCTTTTCCTTTTTTTATTCAAATACAGCTTTTATTATAAATAGCATAAATTATTTAACCAAACACTATGACAAATGCATCAACTAAGGGTGTAATCTTGACCAGAATGAAATGAAATGCAACCATTTACTCATAAGTTCCTTCTCTTGTTAGACTTTAGCTGTTACAAAATCTTTTTTCTCTTTATTATTATTATTATTTGTTATAAATTTATTGTTTTAAATTTTCTCCCCATCTCAACCCCACCCAAGATGGCATGCATTCTGAATACTCTTTCCCCTAACCTGTCCTCCCTTTTATCACCCCCCTTCTTTTATCCGCTTCCCCTTCTATTTTCCTGTAAGACAGGATAGATTTCTATACCCCATTGCCTATATATCTTATTTCCCAGTTGCATGTGAAAACAATTTTTAACATTTGTTTTTAAACCTTTGGATTCCAAATTCTCTCCCTTCCTCCTTCCCCACCCACCCTCATTGAGAAGGCAAACAACTCAATACAGGTTATACATGTGTAGCCATGCAAAACACTTCCATAGTAGTCATATTGTGAAAAACTAACTATATTTCCCTTCATCCTATCCTGCCCCCATTTATTCTATTCTCCCTTTTAACCCAGTCCCTCCTCAGAAGTGTTTGCTTCTGATTACCCCTCCCCCAATCTGCCCTCCCTTCTATCATCTCCCTGCTCTCTTATTCCCTTTCCCCCTAATTTCCTGTAGGGTAAGATAGATTTCCATATGCAATTGAGTGTGTGTATTATTCCCTCCTTAAACCAAATTCAATGAAAGTAAGATTCACTCAAGAGAATGTTTTTTTAAGGCATCCATTCAGGAAAGGCTTGGTATTGATTATGAAAGAGTAGGAATTTCTAGCTTCCACCAGCAGTAGAATATCTTATCCTAATTGTACAGAAGAAGTATCTTTGTAATATACAGCAATTCTAGTGTAGTCAGAAGCCAATGGCTTCACTGAAGTTCAGGGAGTAACACTCTCATTTCTCTGACTGAAATGGGTATGGAGTAAGAGAGAAACTTGAGTAGAAGACCATACTTCTTTCTCCTTCAGAGATGGGACAGTAGCAAGGTACAGTGCTGTCACATTCTAGTGGGGGTGGTGATTAGTACTTGGGGGAGGGGAATTAAATAGAGGCTTCAAATAAAAGGAAAGCTCTATCAGGGAAGCTCAGCACTTAAGGTGAGGAGAAGAGGAAGATTCTCTTTAGAGCAGAAAGTGTAAAATCAACTTCTTTCTTTCAATTTTTTTCTTTGGTCAGGCAATGCAGTTAAGTGACTTGCCCAGGGTCACACAGTAAATTTTGTTTTTCAATTGACAAACATTGTCTCTTCCTGTCTTTTTTATTTAAATTTTTTTTTAAATTCTTGTAATAAATATGAATAGCCAAGAAAAACAGAAATCCCACATTGCCTATGTCCATAAAAGTATGTCTCATACTGCATGTTCAATCTGTCACCTCTCAGTCAGAAAAAGAGTAATATATTTCATTATGGGTCTCCTGGAATCAATGGTGGTCATTGGATTGATCAGAATCATTCAGTCTTTTGATGTTTTTTGATTTTACAATGTTGTTGTAATTATATAAAATGATCTCCTGGTTCTGTTCATTTCACTGTGCATCAGTTTGTGCAGTTCTCCTCAGGTTTCTCTGAATCAATCCCTTTCATTATTTCTTTCAAGTGACAAATGAACAAAAGTTATAAACAAGTATTCCTCAAACAAATGTAAACAGCCATATGAAAAATTGTTGCAAATCACTAATAACTGAAAAAGTGAAAACTAAAGCAAATCTTACTCTCGTTTGGCAAAGATGATAAAAGAATAAAATAACAAATGTTGGTGGAGCTTCAGAAAAACTGGTTCATTAATATGATGTTGGTGGAATCCTTCTGTATTGTTATTATGTCATGTTAAAGGAGTATACATAAAGGGGGTGGGTATAAGTTGACTTTGATGCAATGATAAAAAAATCTAATCAAGTGTGTCAAATGGATCCAAGTAAATGGATTAATCTGACCTAATTAAGAAAATGTACTGAGAGAAAAGGAAAGGAGGAGGCAGACAAGGGTAAATTACCTTTCAGGAAAAGGCACAAAAACCTATTACAGCAGAGGGAAAGAAGGGAGAGAGATAAGCATTGTTTGAACCTTACTCTCATCAGATTTGGCTCAAGGAGGGAATATCATAATCAGTTAGGTATAGAAATCTAACTTTCCCCATAGGCAGTAGGAGGGAAAAGGGGAAAGAAAAGGGAGTAGGGATAGGAGAAGGGAAGAAGTAGTAAGGGTAAAGGGGAAGAAAAGGGAGGGGACTAATAGAAGGAAGGAGGGACTGAAGGAGGCAGTGGTCAAAGGCAAAACACTGGTGAGGAAGGAAAAGAAAAAAGGAGAAAGAAAAGCTTAAGTAGCGGTGAGGATGGAGAGAAAGACAAAGATAGTAATCATAACTGTGAATATGAATGGGATGAACTCTCCCATAAAATGGAAATGGATAGCAGAATGGATTAAAAACCACATCCTACAATATGTTGTTTACAGGAAACACATTTGAAACAGATACACATTGGGTAAAGGTAAAAGACTGGAGCAGAATAAATTAAGCTTCAGTTGAAGTAAAAACAAAAAAGCAAGGGTAGCAATCCTGATCTCAGACAAAGCAAAAGCAAAAATAGATCTCATCCAAAGAGATAAGGAAGGAAACTATATCCTGCTAAAAGGCACCATGGACAATGAAGTAATATCATTACTAAACATATATGAACCAAATGGGATAGCATCCAAATTCTTAGAAGAGAAATTCAGGGAGTTACAGGAAGAAATAGACAATAAAACTATACTAGTGGGGGACCTCAACCTCCCCCTCTCTGAACTAGATAAACCTAACCACAAAATAAACAAAATAGAAGTTAAGGAGGAGAATAGAATATTAGAAAAATTAGGTATGATAGACCTCTGTAGGAAATTGAATAGGGATAGAAAGGAATATACTTTTTTCTTGGCGGCACATGGCACATACACAAAAATTGACAATGTAGTAAGGTATAAAAACCTCACAATCCAATGAAGAAAGGCAGAAATGTTAAATGCATCCTTCTCAGATCATAATGCAATAAAAATTATATGCAATAAAGGGCCATGGAAAAATAGGCTAAAAAATAATTGGACACCAAATAATCTAATCCTAAGAAATTGGTTAGGTCAAACAACAAATCATAGAAACAATCAATAACTTCGTTCAAGAAAATGACAAAAATGAGACAACATACCAAAACTTATGGGATGCAGTGAAAGCAGTTCTTAGGGGAAATTTTATGTCTCTTAAAGCTTACATAAATAAAATAGAAAAATAGGAGATCAATGAATTGGGCATACAACTAAAAAAAAAACTAGAAAAAGAACAAATTAAAAATCCTCAATTAAACTCCAAATTAGAAATGCTGAAAACCAAAGGAGAAATTAATAAAATTGAAATTAAGAAAACTATTGAACTAATAAATAAAACTAAGAGCTGGTTTTATGGGGAAAAAAAACCAATAAAATAGATAAACCTTTGGTTAATTTAATTAAAAAAAAGAAAGAAGAAAACCAAATTACCAGAATAAAAAATGAAAAGGGTGAATCTACCACCAAGGAAGTGGCAATTAAAACAATAATTAGGAACTATTTTGCCCAACTGTATGCCAATCGATTTAACAATCTTAGTGAAATGGGTAAATATAAATTGCCCAGATTAACAGAAGAGGAAGTAAAATACTTAAATGACCTCAATTCAGAAACAGAAATTTAACAAGACATTGATGAACCCCCTAGGAAAAAATCTCTAGGGTCAGATGGATTTACAAGTGAATTCTATCAAACGTTTAAACAGTAATTAATTCTATCCAACTTTTCAACAGCAATATTTGGGGAAATAGGTGAAGAAGGAGTTTTACCAAATTCTTTTTATGATACAAATATTGTGCTGATACCCAAACTGGGAAGAGTCAAAGAGAAAGAAAATTATAGACCAATTTCCCTAATGAATATAGATGCAAAAATTTTAAATAAAATATTAGCAAATAGATTACAGCAACTTATCACAAGAATAATACACTATGACCAGGTAGAGTTTATACCAGGAATGCAGGAATTCAATATTAGGAAAACTATCAGCATAATTGATCATATCAACAACAAAACTAACAGAAACCACATGATCATCTCAATAGATGCAGAAAAAGCTTTTGACAAAATACAATACCCATTCCTATTAAAAAGCACTAGAGAGCAAGGGAATAAATGAAGTCATCCTTAAAATAATAAATAGCATCTACCCAAAACCTTCAGTGAGCATCATATGTAATGGGGACAAGCTAGAAGCATTTCCAATAAGATTGGGGGTGAAACCGGGATGTCCACTAGCAACACTATTCAATATCATACTGGAAATGTTGACTTTAGTAATAAGAGAAGAAAAAGAATTTGAAGGTATTAGAATAGGCAAAGAAGAAACAAAGCTATCACTCTTTGCAGATGATATGATGATATACTTAGAGAATTGTAGAGAATCAAGTAAAAAACTACTTAAAAGAATAAACAACTTTAGCAAAGTTGCAGGCTATAAAATAAACCCACATAAATCATTGGCATTTCTATATATTACCAACAAAGCCTAACAGCAAGAGATAGAAAGAAAAATTCCATTTATACTTATTATAGATGTTATTAAATATTTAGATGTCTACCTGCTGAAATAAACCTTGGAACTATATGAACATAATTACAAAACATTTTTCAAGCAAATAAAGTCAGATCTAAATAAGTGGAAAAACATCAGTTGCTCGTGGGTAGGCCAAGATAATCTAATAAAAATAACAATTCTACCTAAGCTCATTTACTTATTCAGTGCCATACCAATCAAACTACCAAAAATTATTTTATAGAGTTAGAAAAAGTAATAACAAGATTCATTTGGAAGAACACAAGATCCAGAATATCAAGGGAACTAATGAAAAGAAATGTAGGGGAAGGTAGGCTAGCCATTTCAGATCTTAAATTGTATTATAAAGCAGCAATCATCCAAACTGCTTGGTACTGGCTAAGAAATAGAGCTGTGGATCAGTGGAATAGGTTAAGTATGCAAGACACAGTAGTCAATGACTACAGCAATCTACTATTTGATAAACCCAAAGACCCCAGCTTCTGGGATAAGAACTCACTCTTTGACAAATAACTGCTGGGAAAACTGGAAAACAGTGTGGCAGAAACTAGGCATAGATCAAAATCTCACACCTTATTCCAAAATAAAGTCAAAATGGGTCCATGATTTAGATATAAAGGCTGACACTGGAAGCAAACTAGGAGAGCAAGGAATAGTTTACCTATCAGATTTATGGAGAACAGAAGAATTCATGACCAAACAGGAGATAGAGAACGTTATGAAAAGCAAAATGGATAACTTTGATGACATTAAATTGAAATGTTTTTGCACAAATAAAGCCAATGCAACCAAGATTAGAAGGAAAGTAGAATATTGGGAAAGAATTTTTACAAACAGTCTCTCTGATGAGGGCCTCATTTTTAAAATATATAGAGAATTAAGTCAAATTTGTAAGAATACAAGTCATTCCTACAGTTGATAAATGGTCAAAGAATATGAACAGGCAGTTCTCAGATGAAGAAATTAAAGCCATCTATAGGCATATGAAAAAATGCTCTAAATCACTATTGATTAGAGAAATGCAAATCAAAACAACTCTGAGGCACCACATCACACCTATCAGATTGACCAACATGACAAAACAGGAAAATGATAAATGTTGGAGATGTGGGAAAATTGGAACACTAATGCATTGTTGGTGGAGTTGCGAGACGATCCAACCATTTTGGAGAGCAATTTGGAACTATGGCCAAAGGGCCATAAAAATGTGCATATTCTTTGACCTAGCAATAGCACTTCTAGGGCTATATCCCAGAGAGATCACAGAAATGGGAAAAGGACCCGCATGTACAAAAATATTTATGGTAGCTCTTTTTGTGGTGGCAAGGAATTGGAAATTGACGGGATGCTCATCAATTGAGGAGTGGTTGAACAAGCTGTGGTATATGAATGTAATGGAATACTATTGTGCTATAAAAAATGATGAACAGGCAGACTTCAGAAAAACCTGGAAAGATTTGTATGGTCTGATACTGAGTGAAGTGAGCAGAACCAGGAGAAGGTTGTACACAGTAACAGCCATGTTGTGCGATGACAAATATGGATAGACTTAACCCTTCTCAGTAATACAAGGATCTAAGACATCTCCAAAGGCCTCTTGATGGAAAATGCTATCCACATCCAAAGAAAGAATTATGGAGGTTGAATGCAGATCAAAGCATACTATTTGCTATTTTTTTCTTCTGTTGTGTTTTGTTTCGTCTTTCTGATGTTTCCTCCTATTGTTTCTAATTCTTACTTACAATATCCCTAATGTGAAAATATGTTTAATAGGAATGTATATCTATAGCCTATATGAGATTGCTTGCCATCTTGGGGAGGGAGGTGGAGAGGGAGAGGGAGAAAAATTTAAAACTCAAAAGCTTGTGGAAGTGATGTTTGATAAATCAAAATAAATTAACTTTAAAAACTGCTCCTTTTATCTTCTGTGAGTCTCTAAATCCATTTTCATTCCTTCTTTACATTCCCTATTTACAGATCTGAAAGGCATTCTCTTCCTCATATCTCTAAGCTGTATGTGATGTGACCTTTTATATCTGGTATGTATAAGTTTGAAGCTAATCTTTGCATACATTGTGAAGTTTTAGTCTTAGCTTTTCTTTTTTAGAGAATATTTCCTAATTTTTCCAGCACCTTATTTTTTTTTTTTAGTAAATAGTGACTTCCTGACCCAGTAGTTAGTTTTTTTTTTGTATATGAAACATTAGGCTATTAGAGTAGTTTGCGACTAATTGCAGTATACTTCATCTATTTTACTGGCTTACCTCTCTATTTCTAAATCAGTAACAAATCATTTTGGGATCTGGTACTACTAGGCTCCCTTCTCCCATTTTGTTATGATTTTCCTTGAGATTTTTGACATTTTGTTTTCCAGATGAATTTTAATATCATTTTTGCTAGCACTATCAAGTTATCCTTGGATTTATATGGCATTACACAAGTAAAAGAATTGCAGTAGTATTGCCATTCTTATTATATAAGTTCAACCTACCTATGAGCTAATGAGATTGCTTTAATTATTTAGGTCAGTCTTCATTTCCTTAAAGGGAGCTTTGTAATTTTTTTTCAAACAGTTCCCTTGTTCATGTTGGTTGATTCCCAAATATTTTATATTTTTTTGTAGTTTGTTAATGGAATTTCTATTTCTATCACTTCCTGTTCACTTTTGTTGGTAACATATAGAAATATTGATGACTTTTTCTAAAGTTATTAACTGAACAACCAGTTTTGAGTTAAGTAGTAATTAATGTTTCCTCTCCTAAAGCGCTCCTATTGTGCCTAGTCCCAGTAAGGAGGTGATCCTGGGTTGTCAGATGATCTAAAAGCTCTTACCAATGTGGAAAGGCTTCCAAGAGAAGCTAGAATATGCCCTTAGTATTTTGTGTGTGTCAGAAGGTACCCTCTAAAATGAGCTTTCTCACTATAAGTTCAAGTAAATGAGTTTGTGCTAATCAATTACTATTCCACTTAGGTCAATTCAATGAATACTTACAAAACACTTAATCAATGTAGAGCAAAATATTAGGTGTTCAGAGAGATACAAAGTTTCTGAATGATACAATTCCTGCCCATATGGAATTCATATTCTAGAAGGGGAACAAGATAAATCACATAGATGACTCTTCAATAAATAGTACATGGTTGGTGCATCAGAAGAATGAATGTAAAATCCTATGGGAGATCCTGAAGCATAAGATCACTGTTGATTTCAGGGAACAAGGTAGGCTTCATGAAGCTGGTGGGATTCAAGTTTGACTTTAATGAGTGGGTAGAAACTCAACAGGTAAAAAGGGGACCTGAAGAACACTCAAAGAATAGGTGACAGGAAACCAAAGCCACAATGTCAAAGATGCACAGGATTTAGTGTGGGACAGAGAATGGTCCAGGGTGGCTCAATCATAAATTACATGAAATGGGGTAGTATGTGGATCAAGCTGATGGTTTAAGATGTTTCCAGATTTGGAAGGTCTAGAATGCCAGACAAACAGGCTACTGTTTTCTACCTCTTGGGAAAGCCTAGCTTGCTTATCTCTGTAGCCCGGAACTAAGGTATTTCCAGCCTCCAGGTAGCATTGATAAAAATGGTAAGCATGGTGAGTGAAGATCAGGATAGTCTCTGGCTCCTATAAAATTGAAGATGGAAACTAAGGTCATCATTTCATGAATTTATCACCACTCACTCTCCTTGCTAAGAGTAAGGAAACTTGGGCTGACCATGGTGCTGAATTTCACAGTATCAGCAAAAGAAATTTAAAATATTCAAGATTAATGTTTCTTGCTAGATTTGTTCATGTCTGTTTTGTGAAGATGAGGTTGTCTGTTCTTCAGCCAAAAATGCTTAAGTGGAAAAGTCTTTGGTTTTGGAGTCAGAAGAGGCAGGTCAGCGTGCATGACCTGTGACATGCATAGTGACCTCAGGTAAATCATGTCACATCTTTGTACCTTAGTTGCTTCCTTCTGCAGTAATAATGATAGCAACAATAGCTAGCATTTCTGTAAGTCCCCAAGGTGCTTTACATATATTAGCTCATTTGAGGCTCACAACAACTTTGTTATGTAGGTGCTTTTATTATCGCCATTTTACAGACAAAGAAACTGAGGATGAGAGAAGTGACTTTCCAAGAGTCATACAAATATCAAGTGTCTGAGGGACATTTCAGATTTATTTTTCCTCACTCCAGGTCTAGCCATTTACTTATTCATTTCCTTTCTTTCCCTAAATTCTATGATTTTGTGATCTCTCAATCAAAGCAGCAGTCAGAGGAATAGACCCCCTGGACACTTAGGAAAAGTGAGCTGCCCTGAACAAATCCCAAGAGTTTTATAAGACTTCTCAGATCTAAGTAAAAATTGGCAAATATCTCAAAACTACTTCATCTAGTGCTGTGCTACCCACTGAGGGGACCAGAAATCAGAATATTATTTCTTTGCTCAGTAGAAGCTGATATTTGAGTTAAGGGAAATCTACTTGCCTTGGAAAAGCCAACATTAAAAAAAGAAGACAAAGAGACACTAAGACATCCAATAAATTCTATTCAATTCACATTAAGGTAATAAAATCCATTAGACATTTACTCAGCACTCATTATGAACCAAGTACTGTGCTAAGCTACCATGATATAGACAACAATGATGTGGTCCTTATTCTCAAAAATCTTACATTTTACTAGAGAAGGGTTTAGCTCGAGTATGTATCCAAGATGGTAAGTGGAATAGAACATGGATAAGAGAAAAGAAAGCTTGTTTTTGGCTGGTTGAGGATCTTTAGTTCTGTCTTCAGTGAATGAAAGCTTTGATCCTCCTTGTCCATCCTTTGTAGA
>NW_020943811.1:5195-7157 GCF_900497805.2 Vombatus ursinus | reverse complement strand
GGGCATGATATGTGAACATGTGCTGTATGGTCATGTGTGTTGGGGACCTTGATAAGACATGAGAGCCTATGGTAATCTGATCCTGTTGCTGAAACTCAGCAAATAACCACAGAATAAGAAGACAGCTCTGGCCTTACCTGTATCCATGGTGAGCTAAGCAGCTGAAAGTTTTCTTTTAACAAGGTCATCAGATTTAGAAATTTCTCGTCATTGTACTTGAATCGATCACAGAAGAGGATAGAGCAGATCACATTGCATGGGGCACAGCCAAGGATGAAGGTGGGATCAGTGGGCTGACCTAGTGAAGAGAAAAATTACGAAAGAAGGAAAAAACAGCTTTAGTTGAAATGTTTCCAGTCATGTAGGAACTGGACATCTCTTTTGTCCATACGTGGATGTGGTACTTAATTCCTCTAAGGCTAGTGAATGTTGTTCTCCTGGATATTTTACTTTACCCTTTATGAGGAAACTAGATAAACTTATAATACCTGAGTATGAGAAGAGAGAAAGGAGTTCTCTGCCCCAGCAGAGTAATTACCCGGTCAGTGTACCAAGGCAGAGACTTAGAATGACTCCCAAAGCAAGTAGTATTTAAGAATGGGGATGGGTGAGCAGTTGGACCCCACATGCCCAGGAGGAAAGAACTGAAAACCAACCCTTTGTTTTCCTGAGCTCCTCCAGCAGGCATCGGGCTTCTTCTTGAACTCTCTCTTCAATGCTTCTCTTCCCCATCCCAAAGTCCCTTAGGGTCATGAGGGTAAATCTTCGCATATGTTTCCACTTCTCTCCATGACTGAAAATAATTCCTGGACAAGGGAGAAGAACAGCACATTGGTCATTCTAACACTGGAGGTGCTGGAGGGCACAGTCTGAATGTTGGACATCAGGTTTTTGGCTTAATTAATTGATCAAATTTAATTTTATTTAATTCAAACCAAAATACAATGCAGTATGCTAAGTATTAGGTACCTACCTTATAAAGGCCTTGTCCTAGGTACTGAGAATAGAACAATAAAAATGAAACCAGTAACTGTGCTCTGAGGTGTGGTGGGGGAGGCCTTTTACTGGATATATTCTGCCTTACCTTTTTGCTTCTCCATGACTCTTTTGAATATACTAAACTTACCTTGTCCTTTGATTACATCGTCAAATATTGGAATAACTCCTCTGTCTGCAAATTCGTCTCCTTGATCAATTAGAGCTTTCTTCATAATGTTATATCCATGTAGCACTACAATACGATGAGTTCCAAAATAAAGGGTATAGATAGGGCCATATTTTTCAGCAAGCTGTGAATAGAATACCAAGAAATAGAAAGGCGTTCAATGTGAAACTTTAGATAATTGGAATTTACCCCCACAACTACCTCATAACGTGCCGTGTCCATGTGTACATATTTGTACATGTGCATGCCTGGGATCATTTGTTAATGAATTTTGGGTATACAAAGCTATAAGCTGTGGGATGGCAAAATAGTATTCTCATTCCTTTTAGTTCGATCCTTGGGAATCCCTGTCACTATATGGTACAGTATTTTTCTCAGACAGAGTTTCCCTATATGCTCCGTTGGTACCTGTCTAGTGTAAAGATATTGTAAAAAGGCCCTGGGGTCAATGTTGGGTAGATGACCCATGGAAGATTTATAGGAGGACATGGAACAAAGCCACACAGGATGCAGAGGGGTTTGCCATCTCCTAAGAAAAACTATCTACTCTTTTTGCCTTTCCTTTCATTTCTGAAATATTTGCCGCATTTATTCAGTCATCCACACTTAACTTCATCTGATCTCTCCAAAGTTACTAATGGTCTCTTAATAGCCAAATCTGATAGTTTCATCTCCATCCACATTTTTCTAGATCTCTTTATAGCATTTGATACTGTTGACTACCTTCTTCTCCCATATACTCTTTTCTCTCTGGGTTTCTTTAATCTCTCTCTCTCTCTCTCTCTCTCTCTCTCTCT
>NW_020943811.1:0-5185 GCF_900497805.2 Vombatus ursinus | reverse complement strand
TTAAAAACAAAAATATGGAGGGACAGTCTGAAGACTTGAGTTAAAAAGAGAGATAGGAAGAAGGCAGATATCATGTAGCATGAAGGCTTTAAGGTCAGGGAAAGGAATCAAAGCACCCTAAATTTTGGGGTTTTATGGCTCAGGACTTTCAGGTAGGAAAGAACCTTAACTTGACTCTAGGATCCCATAATAAAGAAGCCAACTGAATAAATAGGGGAATAACTCTGTGTTACAGCTGGTTAGTGCAGCTTTTCTAAGTTTGCTTTTGAGTCAAGATTATATATGTCTGAGAGGAAGGGAGAAGCATGGGTGCTGAAGAAATGACTCCAACATTCTTGATACCCCTCTCACACCAAGGGATAAATTTTGGGGAGGCCAGAGTGGGTAGAATTTGTTTGCTCACAGGTCTAAAATCAATAAAGAGCTTCCTATGACCTATGGTCAAAAGGTTAGTCCACAAGTCTAATATGTCACATTGGAGAAAATTTTTGTGGTTGTAAAGGGAGATAGAAAGAATGGGTCTCCCATAAAATTATGTGATGCTGAATCTGGAATTAAGTGTAGGTGAAATGGAGTCAGGAACCTAAGATAACTATACTTTTTTTTAAACAAAATCACTTTATTTAGAAAAAACTAAACATCTAGCCCTGAAAAAGTTGGACTGGTTGACCCTGCAGAAAAGTCCCAGGAGAATGGGTAAGGTAGGATGATTGTTATATTTGACTTTTCATTCTTACTTACTATACATATCCAATTGATTGCTTTCAAGTCGCAGATTCTATCTTCATGTCTCCAACATTTATTGTCTTGTCTCCTCACTTGTTCACTGACCCATTTAAGACCCTCATCCCTGCTTGCTTAGACTATTCAAATAGGCTAGTGAAACAGACACCCAAACTAGCTAACAAAGCAAGTCACTTGGAGGGAAAGAGAAGATGGAATGTGACAGAGAAGTCAAACTATTATCAAGTTCCCTTGGAAACTGATGGTGATAAAGCAGAATTACTACTTAAGAGCCTTTTGTGATTGACCATTTCTTTCTTTTAAATGATGCCTTCCCCTAGACCATTGGCTCTGCTTCCAACCTAGGCCAAACAGTCATCCTTTCAATGAGGAGCAATCACTGTGGAGAAGGGACCCACCTTCCTTGTTACCACCACCAGCAATTACTAAGCGACTGACCCTAGCAGGCAAGTAAGCCCAAGATTCCTGTGAGGGGCAGCCCAGCTCTGCAGACCACTGTTCCTACTTCCATCCCAGCCTCCCCCATCATCAGCCCTGGAAGCAAAACCCTGGCAACTTCTTCTGTAGGTGCTAAAGTCATAGCTACTGAAGACTAGGAAAGTCCCACTATCAAAGTTCTAGGCACTTTCCAATGGTTCAATATCAGAAAAGATACAATGTTTATTGGTGGAATTAACATTAATGTGCCGCATTACCATCGGTTTTCTTAATTTGCCCTAAGGGGCAGAAGTTCTTTCTGACTGACCTGCAGCTGACATCTCTTTCTCTGTTGTCTCTACAATACTTAGCACATAGTAGGTACTTAATAAATGATTTTTTTTACAACTTGCTACTCCTTTTATTTTTCTTAGTTAATTTATTTTTAGTTTTCAACATTCACTCCTACAAAATTTTGAGTTCCAAATTTTCTCCACATCTCATCTCTCTCCCCACCCCAAAAAGGCATGCATTCTGAATACCCCTTCTCTTAATCTACCCCCCCTTCTCTTATCCCCTTCCCCCTCAAATTTCCTGTAGGACAGGATAGTTTTCTATATCCCATTGCCCGTATATCTTATTTCCCAGTTGCATGTGAAAACTTTTTTAAACATTTGTTTTTAAAACTTTGGGTTCCAAATTTTCTCTCTTTCTCCCTCCCCACCTACCCTCATTGAGAAAGCAAGCAATTCGATACAGGTCATACTCGTGTAGTTTTGCAAAACACTTACATAGTAGTCATGTTGTGAAAAGCTAAGTATATTTCCCTTAATCCTATCCCACCCTCCCCTATTTATTCTATTCTCTCTTTTAACCCTGTCCCTCCATAGAAGTGTTTGCTTCTGATTACCCCCTCCCCCAATCTACCCTCCCCTCTATCATCCTCCTGCTCTCTTGTCCCCTTCCCCCTCCCATTTTCTTGTAGGGTAAAATAGATTTCCATACCCAATTGAGTGTGTATGTTATTCCCTCCTTAAGCCAAATACAATGAGAATAAGATTTACTCATTCCCTCTCACCTTCCCCTACTTCCCCTCCACTGTAAAAGCCTTTTCTTGTCTATTTTATGTGAGATAATTTATCCATTCTACCTCTCCCTTTCTCCTTCTCCTTGTATAATCATCTCTCACCCCTTAGTTTTATTCTCCAGATATCACCCCTTCATCTTCAACTCACCCTGTACCCTCTATCTATCTATCTATCTATCTATCTATCTATCTATCTATCTATCTATCTATCTATCTATCTGTCTGTCTGTCTATCTATCTATCTATTTATCTTCATACATAAAATTTTTTCCTCCAACTACTCTAATACTCACAAAGGACTCATGAGTTACAAATATATTTCCATGCAGAATGTAAACAGTTCATCCGTAATAAGTCTCTTATGATTTATCTTTCCTGTTTACCTCTTCACATTTCTCTTGAGTCTTGTATCTGAAAGTAAAATTTTCTATTCAGCTCTGGTCTTTTCATCAAGAATGCTTGAAAGTCCTCTATTTCACTTAATTTCCACTTTTCCTACTGAAGGATTATGCTCAGTTTTTCTGGGTAGGTGATTCTTCATTGAAATCCTATCTCCTTTGCTCTCCAGAATATCATATTCCAAGCCCAGAGGTCCCTTAATGGAGAAGCCGCTAAATCATATGCTATCCTGATTGTGTTTCCACAGTACTTGAATTGTTTCTTTCTGGCTGCTTGCAATATTTTCTCCATGACCTGGGAACTCTGGAATTTGGCTACAATATTCCTAGGAGTTTTCCCTTTGTGGATCTCTTTCAGGAAGTGATAGGTGGATTCTTTCAGTTTCTATTTTGCCCTCTGCTTCGACAATATCAGGGCAGTTTTCCTTGATAATTTCTTGAAAGATGATGTCTAGGCTCTTTTTTGGATCAAGGCTTTCAGATAGCCCAATACTTTTTAAATTCTCTCTCCTGGATCTATTTTCCAGGTCAATTGTTTTTCCAATGAGATATTTCACATTTTTTTCTATTTTTTCATTCCTTTGAATTTGTTTTACAGAGTCTTGATTTCTCATA
Organism: Vombatus ursinus; assembly: GCF_900497805.2. Lineage (NCBI taxonomy): Eukaryota > Metazoa > Chordata > Mammalia > Diprotodontia > Vombatidae > Vombatus > Vombatus ursinus. The sequence goes on along the minus strand of NW_020943811.1, from coordinate 1,924 downwards.
AAGTCACTAGCTTCCAATTGCTCCATTCTAATTTTTAAGGAAGTATTTTCTATAGTAAGCTTTTGGACTTCCTTTTCCATTTGGCCAATTTTGCTTTATAAGGCATTCTTTTCCTCTTTGGCTTTTTGGGCCTCTTTTACCATTTCTGTTGGGCTATGGTTTTTTTTTTTTTGGCCAAAGAGAAAATTTATTAGAACACCCATCATATTGGGCAGACTCTTCAGGAGTCTGAACATTAGTAAGCTATTGGCTAGATTTTAAGAATCTGAGCACTTTACTGGAGAAAAGATGGACCTTATATACAGACAGACTGTGGGAGGGATCTAGGAGTGGATCTGAATGGGAGTGGCCAGTAAGTTGGGGTGAACAGGACTCCTGGGACATGGACAAGGAGCCTAGGTGGGATTAAGTGTGGGAAATGACTGGGGGCCTTAGGGAGGACTAGGCTAGATTATGGGTGACAGAACTGGGAGATTGGGTGTAGCCACAATGAAAGGCCAGTTGATGAGATTATAGCCTCAGGCAAATGCCAGAGATTTGGCCCTGTGGGAAAGTCCAGGGTTTTTCCTTTTTGGGGGTCTAGATCCCATCCTCATCATTCCCCCCTCAAACAAATGGGACCCAAATTCTTTTGGAGTAAGGGATGAAGGTCTTGGCTTCTGAAACTGCTTCCTGCTGGCAAGGGGTGTAAAGCTGTCCCTGCCCAAACTTCATATTTTTGCCAAACCATCTTGCTAGCTGTATTATCTCCCAACTCTTTGCTTTTGCCCAGACTGTCTCACATGCCTGGAATTCATTCCCTCCATCTCTTTCAATCAGAGTCTGTTACTCCCTTCAAGGTCCAGCTCAGGTGTTCTGTCCTACTTGAAACTTTTTTAGGTCCCCCAATTACTAATGCTTTCTCTGTCCTCTATTTTTTTATACTTACTTATCTATGAATTTGTTGTATCTCTCTAGTAGAACATAAACTCCTGGAGGACAGGAACTATTTCCTTTCAAGGAGAAACTTTTATTCATCATTTGTTTCTCTAATGTGTCTGGCACAGTAGCTGGTACATAGTAGGTGCAGAAGAAGTTCTCATTAATTGAATGATTTTTTTTGTTCTTTGTATCCCCAGAGCCTAGTATAATGCATTACAAAAGGTAAAGCTCTGGTCCTGTTGTTGAATTTCATCTTCTGCTATCAAAGTTTTGACAAAACAATCAATGCATGCCTGACATCATTGCTTATGGAAATATCACTCATAGAGTCCTTGACTCACACCATCCATTACCTAGGACTCTAAATCACCATGTGTTCTGATTCACTTATTCGTTTGAAGCCTTTGTGTCTCCCTCCACAAACCAAGCAGCTAGAATCCGAACCCTAAATCCAGTCCCTTTACCTGTGAGAATGATGTGGTGATGTTCTTGAAATCTAATTGCAGCATGTTGCCAATAAAAGGAAGAGGAGTGGGACCTGGTGGGAGTTTCCCCTTTTTGAATCCTTGACTCCATAGAGAAAAAAAGATCAGCAAAAGAACACAAGCCACGAGGGCAGTTGTGGTGAGTCCCCAAGGATCCATTGCCCTGAGTGACAGTCCTACAGCTCTCAGAGGTACCAGCTCTGATGGCAGTCTTTTATAATCATTGGTAGAAAACAAGGGGTGGGAAAGCCCAGCAAATAAACAGATAGTCCTTGTAGGCAAACAGGATTAGTTGTCCATTAACTTTGCTTAGTTTAGCAACCAAGGAAGGAAATGTCTACAGATTTATTACTTTGGAATCTGTTCCTGACTCTAATCTGTTCCTGAACTGCATAAGGAAAGTGGGGGAAGGGAAAGATTTTGTCCAGCTCATCTTGTTAGGGTCACAGTGTGCCAATAATCAAATTTCTATTGGCCTATGGGTGTCTGTTGAGCTAAGGAGAAAGCAAATATCCAAA
>NW_020943810.1:0-4397 GCF_900497805.2 Vombatus ursinus | reverse complement strand
ACAGGTTTCCCACATTCATTAGGCTCACTAGGTTTCTCTCCAGAATAGAAGGAGATGTTGGGATGCTTCTTGAGTTTCAATTCCCTAGTGGCCACATTGACTCTCTCCTTCCCAGTCCAAATACCGTTCTCTTAGGCAGGTAAAAGAGAAGCAAAGTAAGAATTGAGAAATTCCATTTACTTTGTTTTGGTATTCATCCACCCACGTATCCTGGGCAGCAGCCCCAGAAGCTTGCTGACCCTTCTCTTTTTCCAACTATAGCTCAGAGAAAGAAAACCTCCTCGTTACCTTTGAACCTTCACTGCCAGTTTCATCTCCTGAAAGCCAAGAGGTACAAGGACTGAAAAAGTGTTGGGAACTTCTGAGCTCATTCAACCTCTCATTTTACAGTGGAAGAAACTGAGGAGAAAAGATACATGACTCACTCAATATTACACAGGCATGAGCAAAAGAATTGGGATTCAAACGCTGTGTCTTTGATTCAAAGTCCAGTGATTGTGCCATCACACCCCACTACTACTAGTCAAGTATAAATACTGAATAAGTGAAAAGATTTGATTCATTTACTCCAGTGGCAGATTGGCTGGCCCATACTAATGGTGGAATTCTCATGGTATTGAAAGATGAAGTTAAAGCTTCTGAGGTCTCTTCTGAATCTAAGATCCTTTGAATCTCAAAAACCCAAACTCCCTCCAGTCAAAGTGTTATCAGAATAATTCATCTTTTTCATTAGCTTTTGAAAGAATGGCAAGTTCCATCTTTGCAAAGTGACTTCTGACTATTCTCATGTACCTTGTTTCCTTCCTTCATCCATCCTAAGCTTCTTAGGCCAAAGACTATCTCCTTAGAAGACTCATCCAGGCACATGGCAGGCTGACCACACACAGAATGAAGAACTCAGCTTTCAGAAGGTAGAAAACATTTTCAGCAGCTACAACACGAAGTCTTCTAGCATCAGGAATCAATGATGAAAATTGACCTATTAAAAGAAAACTTTTAAAAATCTTTAATGGTTTAGCTAAAATGTCTCTTAACATCAGAATTTAAAAGTTAAGCCAGGTCCATACTTACAAAACCTGCATTTTAATATGGAAGCAAAATCCCAAAATTAGTAGTTAAAAGCTTCCAAACCTTCTCTGTGACTCTTCATATTTCATACCTGGTACCTTGAGCCTTATAAAGATGTTATCTTCAGATGGTGGAAAATAAATAACTTTCATCTTCCTATCACCACCGTGTCCAAGTCATATTTGTAGATGAATAATTAAAAGACAAAATGAAGTGATCTGTCCAGCATCCCGAAGCAGCACCTCATTGACAGATATGGCAGTAGACATGGACTTTTGCAATTCCACATCTCATACTCTGACCCATAATCTGTATGAATATATGACCAGCTCTAAGGTGAACAGGTCATTTTCCTTTTTTTGACAGGTAGGAGTTATTTTCATGCTTCTACTTTTGATCCTACATGACCAGTAAATAAGTAGTTGTATATTTTTCCTGGCATGAAGTTTTCACTATATAAAATGGCTGTAGCAAAAATTCTGGATATAAACCACTCTATGTTCTTAGAAGAATAAACAGTGTAAATGGCATTACCCTGTTAACAGGCCCAAAGAGTTCAAAAGCCTGAATTGTGAAGGCTGTCCAAGAAAGCTTGAAAGATAGCAACCTTGCTGATCCTCAAGCCCAGCAGTGTGAATGGCATCCTAATAGTCCAGGTTGTGGAATTAGCACAAAAAATGTGCTTTCTGGGCTCATGTTACCCACACTGAAATGTTGGCAAATTTATCAGCATGCTTATCTGGAAAAAATAAAATGGTGAAGCATGGTGGTGGAGGGAATGCAGAAAGTACAGTATTTGATGATGACTTTCCCCCTCCTCCTCATGCTGTAATAGAAATAAAATCGATTTTAAAAGCTGTCATAATAGCTACCTGTTTTCTTTTCCTAGTTAGAATTTTTCCTTCTTACTTAAACTAAACTTCCATGACAGACCAAGACAGAAAGCTGCTTGGTGCTCTGTTGGTAATTGACATTTTGTTGACATGTTAAAGTATGTCCAAATCATTGGTGAGCTGTTTGGGACATTTATGGGTAGCAAGGTACAACTCTTTCAAACAACCTTGTACTTCATGCTGGAACGCTAACTTGATATCAGCACAAATTATATATGAATTAAAGAATTTCATGTTTTAGTAGCATGACAAGTCTTAGTGTTTTTTCACCAAAGGAAAAAGGATATTCCTTTTGGTAGCTAGAAACAAGCAGACCTCTATTTTTATCCTGAAACCAAGCAAGGTAGACCTCTAATACCTCTGAGAACAACAGTTTAGCCTTAACCTTAAATGCCTAGGGACTCTGTATTATTTAAGTACCCAGGTTTGATCATGAAAGAGTAAGAAATATACGTGTGTGATCTTCCAGATCTACAACCCTAACATGATCTCTGCCAGGAGGGAAGGTGACAGGAATCGTGGCTTGTTCCAGTTCTGGCTGATGAAGCATTGTTGATTTTTTCACTCACTCTTTCTAATGTCAAAATCAGGTTGTTTCTTTAGATTCAAATTCATCATTAAGAGTTTCAAACCATATTCAACTCTTCCTTCAGACCTCTAAATATCTTCAACCATTATAATGAACCTACAGTCTTTTAAAAGAGGAAGAAAAACTAGATTCTGAACCAGTTTGAAATAAGGTACAATCTAAAGAAAATATAGCTTCAGATGTGGCATCCTATGGCAACCAATTAACCAATTAACAGTGACAAATCTGTGTTCACTCAAGAGTAACTCCTAATTCCATGTGAGAAAATCTTGGGATGAAGAAAGCCAATTTTCAGTATAATTTTGACCAAAAAAATTTAATTAAAGAGTGGGAGGGAAACCTCCTTTACCATATGGACTTAAATGAAACTGTATCACTCATTTTCCTTTGAGTTTGGGGCCAGAAACTGATCTCAGATTTCTAGGGGTGAGGGACTAGTGACTGGTCCATCAAGGCAAAGATAGCACCAAAGCCTTCACTGCCTATGATTACACCCCATCTGCTCAACATTTTCCTCCTGTCTAGAAAGTCTCTTCTAGGGTCAATTCTACCTACCAATTATTAGGGCAGAAGAGAAGGTAACTGAACTAGAAACTCATCAACTTCTGAACTTCAGAATGAGCTGCTATGTGCTAATATCCCTTCTCACTGGGACATTACACTCTGACATCAAAGCCAGGTATTGCTGCAATTATAGCATCGTCTCATCTGAGGACCAATATCTTCATTCTTAGTAGGATGTGCTGATAGCAATGGACAGGATCACGACCAACCATCAGGTTCCAAATATTAACAGAGAGACAATAAAAGCAATACAATTAAGAGCATTAAATTATTCAAAGGATAAAGATTTTTTTATAGTAACAAAGAACTGGAAAATGAAGTAGATTTTCATTGACAGGGAAACAGCTAAACAAGTTGTGATACATCAATAAACATTTATTAAGAACCTACCATGTGTCAGGCACTGTGTTAAGTATGTGAAGGAAATGAGATGTTTCAGTATGGTAACAAAAAATTAATACAAACAATTCAAAGAAGCATGGGAAGACCTATATGAACTGATACAAAATAAAGTAAGTAGAACCCAGAAAACAATATACACAATAACTACAACAGTGTAAATAGAAATCATAACATGAATTACAACAAAATGAAAAACAAAGACTGTGTAATTATAAAATTAAGTATAGATGACAAAATGCACCTCCCTTCTCTTTGCAGAAGTGATAGGAGTAAGGTTATATTCTACCAGACTTGACTAATGTGTTGATTGGTTTTGCTGAACTGTCCCCCCCCACCTTCTTTTTTTATTCTTTGCTACAAGGAGTGGCTCTCTGCATAGGAGAAGGGGATGTATTGGGAACTGAGTTAGGCAAAAACTGCTTACAGGATAAAGGTTATCACAGGACAGTTAATTTCTTGTTTTATCATTGACATTGGTTTCCTTTTGCATTTTACACTATCCAGACCTGTAATTGATATCTAAATGTCTAAAATGTGCAAGTTAGGGAAGTGATTTTTTTTTATCTCAGGAATGAAAAAAGATTACAACTAAATTAGCTTCCGGTCTGAAATCATAAATATGCTGATGATATCCTCTACTACCATAGACATTTTCAAGTATCAGCAGTGGCTGATATTGATGTCTAGGCTTTTTTTTTGATCATGACTTTCAGATAGTCCAATAATTTTTAAATTCTCTCTCCTAGATCTATTTTCCAAGTCAGTTGTTTTTCCAATGAGATATTTCACATTGTCTTCTATTTTTTCATTGTTTTGGTTTTATTTTACAATGTTTTGATTTTTCATAAAGTCATTAGCTTCCATTTGCTTCATTCTAATTT
>NW_020943809.1:0-2396 GCF_900497805.2 Vombatus ursinus | reverse complement strand
GCACAGGTTGGGTTGGAGCCACCTTCTCCTTCCCGGTGGTATACTGAGGCTGGATGAACTCTTGTCAGAGACACTACAGAATGGATTCTCAGTCCGACACAGGCTGGACTAAATGACTTCTGAGATTCCTTTCAACTCAGTTCTATAATTTATTCAGCTACAGTGTCGTCCCTTTGAAACTTCAGCAAAAACTGAGGTCTGTAGGGACTGAAAGAGAGAGATTAAAATGTAAAAGAGAAAGCTAAGAGATGCCAAATAGACTGTCTTCACCCTAGAAAGGATGGAAAGCTCAAATACCTAGATGGCAAATGCTATGGTCAGCAAAACAATGAATTTGCCTCGAGGGCATGGATTACAAAGGAGCTGGCACAACTAGGCAGTGAGGGACACACACAGTTGTCCATCCCAGCAGCAGGTGGATCACTCTCCTGCTTGATACTCTTTTCTCTATATTTTCAGGACACTCTTCTCTCCTGGTTCTCATCTTACCTTTCTGACTGCTCCTTCTTTCTCTTCTGGATCTTCTTCCAGATCATGCCCTCTCACTGCAGATGTCTGTCCCTTAGGGTTCTGTACTTGACTCTCTTCTCCCTCTATGCTGGTAATCTCATCAGTTCCTGTGGATTTAAGTACCATCTCTATGCTGATGATTTTCAAATCTACCTATCCTTTTTCAGCTGTCTTCTGACTTCTAATTTCCCATCTCCAACTGCCTTTCAGGCATCTCAAATGGGATATCCCATACACATCTTAAACTAAACATGTCCAAGATAGGACTCTTTCTTCCTAAACCCTCACCTCTTCTACCTTCCTTATTACTATAAAAGACAACACTATCCCAGTCCCTGAGGCTCAAAACCTAGGCCAATCTCCTCACCATCTCTCATCCCCCCACGCCCCGTATCCAATCTGTTGTCAAAGCCTTTCAATTTCATTTTTCCAACATATCTCAAATATGATCCCTGCTTTCTGACACTGCCACCAGTCTAACATCATCACTTCATACTTAGACTATTATAATAGACTACTGGTGGTTCTTCCTTTCTCAAGTTTCTCACAACTCCAATCCATCCTCCATTTAGTCACTAAAGTGATTATCCAAAATCATAGGTTCAGTCATGTCTCACATACATACACACACACACACACACACAGAGTCTCTCAATAAGCTATAGTGGTTCCCCTTTGCTTCTAGGATCAAGTGCAAAATGCTCTGTTTGCCATTCAAAACCCTTTGTAACCTACCTACCTAAGCTCACTCTGCAACATACACTCTTTGATTCCAGTGACGCTGGCTTCCTGGCTTGTTTCACAAACAAGCCACTGCATCTCTCAGCTTCTGGCATTTTCTTTGGCTGTCCCCCATACCTAGAATACTGGTTAATAAATGTTTAGTTATTGATTGGCTCATCCAGCCAAGACATCATACCCTAAGAGCAACAAGCCCTGATGAGCTAATCCAGTTGTCTTGCCATGTGAGTTCCCTTCGCAAGTGCCTCACTGCCATAGTACTTAAAAGTTTATGTTCACTTTCCCCCCCCGGTTTGACTCTGAATGTTTTTGAGAGTGAGTGTGCCCCCTGGTGTTGGGAAGAAATGCTTTGTAACAACTGTTAGTAATGCTTTTTAAGTACTATTCTTGCTATGCTATTTGAGTAAATAAATGCCTTTACTATAAAAAAAAAAAAAATAAAGTTGAGTTCTCCTGCTGGAACACAGGGGGCAATGTCCCAAGCTGCAGGGGCCTGGTCACTGGCTTTGTGTGTTGGGACCTCATGTGCTGGCAGGTGGAGGCTGTAAGGTTCTGGCAGCTTACCTGATGCTGAGCTGAGGTCTTAGTGGTGGTGTATGGCATGTGCTGAGGCCAGGTTGGGTTTTTCAGCGTTTTCCCCAGTCCTCGCTGAAGCACGGAGAGGTTTAACTGCCAGAGGATGCCTGCCTGCCCTGGGCTGTGCTGGCATATGTTATGTAGTTATTTTCAGAGCTGGAGTCTTCCAGTTCCCCTGGCTATGCTAAGGCACGTGGGGCGCCCTGGTGTTGGTGTTTGTCTGCTCTGCTTCTCTGGGGCTCGGGATCTCCTGCTGGTTTGTTGAAGTGGAGGCTGCCTCAGGATTGCTGGGACACCTCCCGTCCTGTTTACCTGAGTGATACGGATCTCTGAGGCTCCTGGATCAAGATTGCTCCTCCTCATTTTTCTGCTGGCCCCCCTCTTTTTAATCTTCCGGGATCTGTTCTGGGGCTCTGTTTTACAGATATTTTGGGATGGGAATGGGAGAGGGACAGGGATCTACTGCTTAATCCACCATCTTTCCTCCCAGAAGTTCCCCTATTATTGTTATTATCAATATCATGAAGTAGGTTAGGGAATCAGTTTAACAACAGAGTAGATCAGCTAGG